>NC_056740.1:160531024-160728524 GCF_019279795.1 Protopterus annectens | reverse complement strand
CTACTCAAACTGGCCAAATAAACATGTCCTACATCTGCAAGAAATCACCACTGCCCCAACTGTAATGTGCCTTAATAACCATTGAATAAAATTACCTACTACCCTATAGCCTCTCCAGCACTCAAAACATCCACAAAACAAAAACCATTACCTTTCAAGTCCATTTCCATCAGGGCATTGACTGTTACTCACTCAGCACTCCATCTGTAACCTCAATGCGCCCACCCAAGTGATCAGGACTTCCACTGAAACATGCATTCATATTTAAACATGTAGCAAAACCATTTTCACTATGACAATCAAACGAGGTCATAAAACATACTACTTATTCTAGAGTAAACAAAAGGTTGTGCTTCTTTCTTCTTCCGAATGACTGTGCTTGCCTTTTAACCTATCCATTTCTGATTACTCACCCAATGACCCCACCGCTTATTCGACACCAAAGCATGATCATCTGCGAACTCACTGTATCTCACCACTGGAACTTGGCACACCATCATCTACAAAGAAAAAGACAAAATTACTTCAAATAAGGGCAAGAAGGCTCCACCTTATAGCCACCTATTCTAAACTACAACCATGGTGTTCCAAGATCCCATCTACAAGAAAGAAAAGACATGCAAAACATCTAAAATACATAACACATTCCTAGACATCTTCATGGGCAACCTATCCTGCCATCCCGGGAAGGAATGTACCACCGACACTCCAATCTATGACAAAGCAGCCATAACTGAAGCAATGCTTTCTATAAACCTATCAAATACCCCAAGATAAATTTAACTACCAGTAGAATATATTAAAAGTATCAGAGTCACACACTCCAAGGATCTAAACCTTGTCATCAACATGAAGAAACTATGCTGGAGGGATAGGTTCTAACACAGAGACTCCCCAGACACTGGAATAGACTGCCCATACATGTCAAGCCTCTTTGGCCCTCTTCAAAGGAACCATGATAATTGGATTGGAGATAACAAATTCACCCTGGGGATCAAGTCAATGTATAAAGTGTGAAACTCAAATGTCTGTCATTATTAGAACTTCAGTCCTCAAATATTTGTCAGTGATTTGTGAGAAACCACCATTTTGAGAATGAGATGTGACCATATTCTTACCTAAACACAAATACCAGGATGAAAATTAAAGTATAATATTACTCAGAGTGCTATGGCACCCAGCTATAGAACTTAATATACTAATTTCAAGGCTTTGTCATGTGTTTACTGCATTCATAGTACCAACCTTCAAAACTGTAGACATTCAATTAAACCATATGTCACAAACTTTCAGGGTAATCATACAATTCTGAATAAGCCAGTGCAAACCTTTCATGCTTCAATGGGAGAGAATGTCATAATGTATTTATTTTATTGCTGTACTACATGTACATTTTATACCTTTAATTTTTCCTGAACAAGAAATCTGTACAAAGCCAGGAACACTCCTAAACAAATATTAAACTCTGCTATAACTTGCCATCAACATGCCTTATCCTCCATTGGCCTTACACTACCCATCTGTACCAACCTTAAAATTGCCTTAATGAGTAAAAATAAACACGTGCTTACATACCCTCTGTGACTACCATGCCCTGGCCCAGTAATCAAGGAGCCTCAATCCTCACCACTAACACCAGGGAGGTCATCTCCTAGAAGAGGAAAGGATAATTAATACACACAGTAAAGTACAATTTCCTTTAAGTGCACACAGAGTTCACAGTCAGTCTGGGGCTGTCTGCTCCCTTGCTCACCAGGTCCCCAATAAGACTCCCCACTGGCACAGTTATAGGGTCCAGGTCTCAGCCTAGCTGGGCAAGCTAAAACCTCCAGTACCCTCTCTGTCCAACCAGTGCTTTGTGTCCCTGCCCAAGTAGCTGAGACAACACGCACACACACTTTGAGATAAGTATTTATACAACTTCACAGACACTCCTGGGAAAGGCTGACACAGATTTTCCAGCGGTGCCCCTTTACCCAGACTATACGGTAGTAATTACTGTCACCACCCAACTAATAATAACAGCTACTAAAAGGCCCTTAAAAGGGTGTCCAATTATTACTGTGCAATATTATAATCCAATGGTAGTATGACTAACAGTCAAGGTTTACTTTAGAGTGGCCTATTACAATAACTTCTATAAATATGCAATGTACTCTAGAGCTTATCTCTACACAAACCAGCCACAGGTAGTAGGTTTTAAAAATATTTAATAATAAATAATTAAAACACAAGACAAAACTACTACACCACAGAGATATCTAAGAGTTCAGAGATCACACAGAAACTTAAAATAATACAGTAGGACAGGTCTGATTTCAAAGAAAAATACCTAATTAATATTTACTAGCTTTAACTATTCCTACAAGAAATCACAGTGCTAAAACTTACATGTGAGCACAAGGCAGAGTGCTGATAAGTTGAATATCAAGATCAAAATGCTCTAAAGTCTCTTGTGAGACATACCCCCAGGATTCATGAAGCTTGCGCCAGGTGCAGGTGTAGCGTCAACATTCTAACACCAAAGATGGTCACCGAGCGATTCAGGTAAGAGCTGTTCCCACATGCACTATCTGCGTACACTATGCCCACAAAACTCCTGAGCCTTGTATGCTAATTACCCCTTGTGCAGCAGTGTAGCATGCAAATGAAGGTATGTAGTGATTCAGGAAGTGGTGCAGGTGTAGAGTAAGCATGCAGAAATGTAAACCGTAGAAAACAGTTTACATTTTTGCAAACATAAAATTGGAGCCATGACAGCCAACCAAACACATGTATTATATTGTTAATATATGCCAATGACTAAATATATAGCCATTGGCATAAAAAAACATGTACAAAATATAAAATTAACATTTAATATATATATACTCGCACTATCGCGACGTAGAAGCGCAGGGCAGCGGTGCACAAAGGGGATCACAAGGAATATATAAAAATATAGAATAAAACTGCAATGAAACACATATCACAATTTCCCCATAATAGTCAATGGAAGGCATGTTACACCATACTCATGGAGCAAGGGTTGCTAAGGGGCAGTGACAGTGTTATGCGCAGTAGCTAGGAATTAGTAGGCAATGCCATGCAAATGAGAGGAGTAATAGTGAATCAGAGATTCCCCGCTGGTGTAAGGATGCACCTCACAGCGTAGCTTTATAACACCGAGGTGACCCCTTGAGATAAAGATGACATCAAGAGAGGGGTGTGTCGCCATTGCTGTAAGCACATTGGAGCATTGCTAAACCGGTCTGCCCCTAGCTAGGCAAAGCTGCAGGACAGGGGTGTGTCGAATTGCCCATAGCTATGCTTAGCTGAGAGTACACAAGGTAACACTGTGTATGCATGTGAACAGAGATGAAAACGCGCGTAAACCCGATAAATGGGTATGCACGGCGTGCACTGTAGCTGAAACAGGAAGGATATAGGAAATAAATAAGGAAATGCTGCAGCAGTGAAATTGGAGTACAGATGACTAATTAACACCTAGGAGCCTACAGTGGGCCATTGACAACAGCTAACAAGGCTGCAAGCAGCTACCTGCAGAACAGGGAAGGGGAGAGGCTGTACTGCAAAGAAAACAGCAAAGTGTCAAAGCAAACAAAGCTGATATGCAGTATATCAGCTACAAGGCACATTTTGCCATGACTGGGTAGGGAAAGTACAAAACAAGAAAGACGGCAGGTGGATGCATGCCCGATAATTGGAGGGGATCCAGGTCTAAAAGTGAATTAAAGGGCAACAGATTAATCAAGGCAGACAAGTAGAGCTCCACAGTAAAGGCCCCACACTTGCAGTACTCATTGCAAAACCCATAATTAAGACACACAGCAGCTGGAATAGCTTATACACACCCACTTACAGCAGCAGCATCCATAGCATAATACTATAAAGTGTGAAAGCACCTCACACACATTTGTGTATTCCCATACACTCTGCACCAGTGGTGTATACAGATGGGGAACTTTTATTATGTACATGTTAGGGGCTGCCATAGCTTTGATCCACCAGCATGTGTTGGAGACTGAAGGTGATGTGGAGGATGATGCACATGACCACCGCAGGTACCAGAGGAGGAGGAGAGTGTTCAGACCCAGGGTAACCTACCAGGGGCTGCATGATCTGGAGATAGTAAAGCATTACAGGGTGGACAGGGACACCCTACAGCAACTTGTGCAGCTGTGCCGGCCACACCTCAGAGCCAGAACAAACAGAGGGGAACCCATCCCAGTGGATATGAAGGTATGTGTAAGCCTGAGAAAACTAGCTACAGGTACCTTTCAAAGACCAACTGGGGATATCATGGGGATCTCACAGGCATCAGCATCCAGGGTACTACACCAGTTCCTGGATGCCATGTTACCACATGCCAATGAGCGCAGGAGTTGGCAAGCAATATGTGTCTCTTCCACCATGTGGCAGAATACCCGGAGGTACTGGGTGCAATAGACTGCTCGCACATACACATCAAGTCACCACCCAGTGAGCAGGGTAGGCGCTACATAAACCACAAGGGATACCCCTCCACCAACTGCCAGGTCCTGTGCAATGCCCAGCGCATTATCATGGATGTGTGTGCTGGCAGCCCTGGAAGCTATCACGACTCCCACATCTGGCATGCCTCACAGCTGTATCGGTTATTTGCCACCTGGTGGAGGATGCTGGCTATGCACTGGAACCATGGATGATGACTACCATCAGAAATGCACACACACACCCATGCAGGAACACCATAATGAGGCACATGCACAAACCAGAATCATCATAGAGCGTGTGTTTGGGAAGCTGAAATCATGGTTCTGTTGTTTGGACATATCTGGTGGAGCCTTGCAGTACTCTCCAGGCACATGTGCCCACATATTCATAGTGTGTGCCATGCTACACAATATGGTCCTGCAGAAACAGCTGCAGCAGGGGCAGAATGGTGAAGGCCCTCACAGCCCACCACCATTGCCAAGGTTCCCACAGGCACAGAGGTACTCAGTCCATGAACACCCTGAGCCAGCCCCAGTAGGCAGACGGAGGCATGCCCAGTATGCCCATACCTTGGCAAAGAGGGAACGTATAGGACACAATGACAGTGTAGGCACGTAGGGACTGACACCCTTCTCCACCTGCACACACAGTAAAAATGGATGGCACACACACAAGACTACCTGTAAATTGTTATGCACAGGCAGTCTACTATGTGCATCCAACATAGGCAGCCCTCAACTATTTCACACACAACAGCCACTGGCACAAGGTAAGTCGACACCTGAACAGTAAATAAGCTATCAGAATATGCAGATATTGTATGTATAGATTCATAGGTAGGTACTTGGCCAACTGCCAGAAGCCATTCATAAGGCCAGCCAAAATGTGTCAGCTTTTGTGACCCCATTGATTCATTAACTGTCCCTCTGTGGAGCAGAGCCAATGGCGGGATCCCTGGGATGCATCTACTGTTCCCCATCCACCCTTCAAGGTTTCTCTTGCAGAGTGTTAGTGAGAGGCTCTGTATAATGTAGTTAGGGATGTTGTTCCAAAGTATGGGGAGTGTCTGTGACAGGAAGCTGTCCCTCCAGCATCTTCCAGTTATTGTTGTGGCAAGGTCAGCTCACTACAGTGTGTGGCTCACTGTGACATGGATTCCCATAGGTGGAGCATATCCATCAAGCCTGAGTTTGACATGGCTGTGTTGGCCAGCGGAGATCATCTCTGGGTAAACAAGATGCCACTGAGTAAAGCAGGATTTTATTCAGTCTGGCTGTATAGGCCATATGTTGGAGGCCAGTATTCCCCTTGATGAGGTACATTCATGGACCCCCCCAACTGTTGGACGTGTCCTCTGAGGTACATCCCACATGGTTATTATACCCTATGATGGGACTGATGAGTGATGTGTAAAGGGGCACTATAACCCTAGTACGTCTAGATGGGAATCCTTTAGTAATCAGATGGCCAGCATAGAAGGATGTCCTAACTACTGTGGAGATATGATTGTCAGATGGGAGATCACTATCTACCTTAGTCCCCAGATACCCCATTACCTCATCTGCATTAAAGTGGCTGCCGCTCATGTGTTAATATGTGGGTGCCAATTCCACAATGGAATGACCATGCAGTTAGTGGCACTTGGCTGGAGACTGTGTTGTTGACACCCTGTGACATTTTCTGTGAGGCCTCTTGAGGGATGTCCATGTCAGCTGGACTATCAATTATGGCTCCCAGTTTGCAGTCATTGCCAGACATGGTCTGCCGTAGTCCACCTGTGTTTGCCTGTGCATCTGAGACATTTATGTCAAACAGTAGGGCTCCCAGGACAGAGTCCTATGGGACACCAGTCGTGACTGTTCAAGAGTTGGACCTGGAGACCGCTAGTCGTACCATGTGGGTTCTGTGTGTAAGCCCGTTGGCAACCCAACCTGTGATGTATGGGTAACTGTACAGGCTGGTGTGTTTATCAATAATACCTGAGTGGGGCATGGTGTCAAAAGCCTTGGTGAGGTCCAGGTAGTATGTGTTAACCACCTCCCCAATCATCTAATGTCTTGGTGATTGTATGTAAGATGGCAAACAGGTTCAGTAGGCATGAACTGCACTCAACCAAGCTGACTTGGGTTGGGTCACATGTTCGGTGGTTACCAATGTCATTGTTAATGAGTGCCATGAGGATGCGAACCATACCATTGCAGACCAGGCTTATAGGGTGGTAGTTACCATGGTCAGTTGTGATTCCACCTTGATGGAGTGGAATAACCGCTGCCACACGCCATTGTATGGGCATGTAGCCTGTGGAGAGGCTGAGGTAGGAATGCTTATTTAGGTGGGTGGCAGGTTGTCTTGTAAAGTTTGCAAGACGCAGTCTGGGTCAACATCTGCCTCCACTGATGCTGTGTTCTGCTGTTAGAGAGGGCCATTTCCACCTGTGTGTCTCTGATGGTTGGGATACTGTACCTTTCGGGTAGTGTTGTGGGCTCTTTAAGGGGTGAAATATGCAAGGAATGTATCTGCAAGGATGTTGGAGATATCAGTAGGGTCAGTATATTTTGTGCTATATGTCACCGGCACAGTGAAAATCTGTGTGCCACCACGTAGATCCTTGACATAGCCAAAGAAGGATTTGTGGTCACCTTTCGAATCCTTGTGTATTCTCCTGCTGATGTTAGCCTTGGATGATGTCATAAGGGACCTACGTATCATACTAATAGTGGTCAGGGATGTCTGCCCTTCGTGGGATTTGCTGTGTGTCTGGAACACTGTCCTACTTCTGTAGTATAGCCTGTTTATTCCAGAGGTCCACCAGACCGGTGTCCTTGTCTAGGAGGAGTGATTCTTGGTTTACCAGTGATGGCACAATCCATACATCCATGTAGGTACTTACAGACTGCATTTGTAAATCTGTCTGTATCTTGAGCAGTGTTTCCCCTTAGAATAGGGGCTGTGAAACTCCCCACCCCTGTCACTAGTGACCAGTTAATCTCCACTGTGGTGCACCTGTTGCCCATGTTGGTGATGATCACATCTAGTAGTTTTTACCCCATGTTAGGGAGGTTACCACCTGATACAGGGCATATGAGGTGATACATTCCAGGAAGCGCTGGGCCTGGAAGTGAGTACTGGAGTACATTTCCCAGTTAATGGTATGGTAGTTGACATCGACCAATGCCAGGGTGTGTGTTAGGACTGGCATGTTCTCCACTGTCTCCAGGTAGGTGGAGTGGAGGTCCTGGGTCATGGAGGGTGATCAGTAGCAGGCCACAGTCTACATTGCAGTTGTGGCTGATGTTAGCTGCAGATGGAGGATCACAGAGGTATCATGCTGCCCCACTAACCTGGAGGTGTAGGTATCCCTGATGAATATGGATACAGCCCCTCCATGTCTGTCAGTCCATGTTCTGTGGCTGAAATGTGTGGTATGGGTTGTAGTCTGGTAGTGCTGGTGTGCTCTCAGAAGCCTTAAGACAGATTTCATTTAATGCACAGATGTTGATGTTGTCCATCCTGAGGAGTGCTGTGAGTGCATGCATGTTGTGATCACAATCCCTGGTGTTGAGTAGCATAATCCTCATTGAATCTACTATTGTGCTGTTTACAGAGCTGGTATTCACCTTTGAGACTCTCCTAAATAAGGCACCATTTACTGGTAAGCAATAGAAAGCCTTAAACTTATACAAGTCTTCTAGCTTCCAAGATTGGCTTTTGGAGTGACTAAGTATCAGTGTTCTGTATGTTCTTGCTGCACTCAACTGTTTCCTGACTACATGGTGAGTTCTCATTGTATATTGTGATCTGAAGGTCTGTTTATTCACATATTATGGCTGTGATGGCCTGCACGTTAGAGGTTCACAGATAGCCTACTACCTATCTGCCCAAGGGCAATTAGAAGCATAGCTACAGTGTGTTGGCCTTCCCCGCACCACTGATGAAGTAAATGAGCCAATGTCAAGCATAGCCAATGAAGCATTTCCAGGCAGAGTTGCTGGAAGCTTTTGAAGACTGGGGTTGTGGAGGGTGATAGGGGCACTTAGTGATCTAAAGAAGGCATGCTAATGTGGCAATTCAACACCATTCAATTCCCCCAACAGGTCTTGCAGGTATCAATGTAGTTAGGAATGTAATGTATTGTCTCACAGTACATTTGTTATATGTTGTTATTTCAAGAGTACTTGAAGCTCAGTGAGTTTGGGGGCCTCCGCTCTTTGCTTAGCCTAGCTTGCACATAGAAATCATCTAAATAGAAAATAGGCAGAAGCAACATTAATGTCAACATTGTAATGGTTTCAGCATCCGCATAGTATCTGTGCATTCAAGGTTACAATCCCGATAAAGGCAGGTATGTTTATCATGTGCAAAAGTATACCTTAAACACAGCTTACATATATAGGTAGTAATCGTCTATATAATAAACATTCAAAACACCCATATAAACACATGTGTGCTGGAGAGTACAGTCAATAGAGAATGTAATGTTATGTAGGCACATAGTGAGATGTTACGTCACTGACATGTATATATCCAGAGTAGTTAGTGGATGTGACCGTGTTTGCGTGCACAGGTTATACATTACAAAGTTCATTTAACTGTGTTTAACCGCTGCTATAATGTCACACAAACACTTTTAAACATGCTTACAACTGCTTAAATGAGCCTTATTCGGCAGTAAAAATCATTTGTAAAGCATCACAGGTGTCGAACCCTGGACCATGCACATTATAGTCATGGAACTTACCACTAAGCCATCCGAGGTGTACACATTTCATGGTCTTGTGACTACACCTTATACCATATGCATTTCACTGTAATGATCACAAATGGGACAGTCACTTTTGTGTACATATGTACAGTACATTGTAATGTACTGTAGTTTGTGAACCAACACATTCCAGTCTACAGATGTATTACTGTTACAAACTAATACAAAATATATATATATATATATATATATATATATATATATATATATATATATATATATATAAACATCTATGAACACACTTCGTGACACAGAAGCATTCCAAAGGAACTGGAGTGTACAGAAAACACATGCAGCTCTGGTATTATAACAATTAATATTAACCTAATTCACCATAGAAGGGGTGGTTGTTGTGTATCTGAAGATTGGGGTGGGGGAGGAATGATGGGTAATGCAATCATGCATCAAGGAGGGTCTGGGTCAGATGTCCAATAAGTGAACTGGCGGGGCATACATGGAGTATGGGACAATATAAAAAGAACACAAAGCAAGAACCTTTCTCATTCATAATACACTCTGTCATGTCACATTGCAACAACTAATTTCACAAACATATGAACATTAACATGTATCAGACATATGTACACCAACTGACTGTCACATTTGTTGTCAGTAGTGAGGAATGTCTGTAGTACAATGTATATTCTAAACACCATAACATTCATACATATCTCAGATGCCTTAGTGGTAAAGTCAGTGACTGTGGTGTTCAGGGTCCCGGGTGCAAGGGCTGTTAGGTTATTTTGAGGGCCAGAATAAGGGCTTTTGGATGCAGGTGGATTAAAGCACTCTTAAGCAGTTGTAAGCGGGTTTACACGTGTTTGAGTGACAGTAAGCTGCGCTGAAACACGGTAAATGCAGAAGAGCTTCACATGTTTGACTTTTGCTAAACGTCACACAGACCACAGGCAAACCTGCTCAAAACTGCGCAAATGTGCGTTAGTTACACTTTACCTACCAGTGCCTACTCTGAGAGGCAAAATAATAACACCTTCCAGGAGTAGAACCCGCAACCATGTACTCCATCCTCAGAGTAACCTAAAACTAAGCTACCTGGGATGTACCTATCCCAGTTGTGTATGCAAACAGGTTAAAACACAAAAGGGAGGAATGTGTTGAAAGAGGACAACCTGCCATGTACCCTATTAAAGGTGTATGCTCATATATATATATATATATATATATATATATATAGAGAGAGAGAGAGAGAGAGAGAGATACATAGAGACATGTCGATATATACAGGTCCTCATATATATGTAGATATATAGATAGGTTAAAAACATCTGCACATCTATGGAGGTACAGATAAACGTATGCAATAATGTATATAGCTATATATATATATATATATATATATATATATATATATATATATATATATATATATATACACATACATACATGTCTGTAGACAGCAACCGAAGTGGTCATATCTGAGTATAGCAATCACATCCCCCCCCCAAACAATATGAACATAACATATGAAGAGTATATGCCAATACAGTATTACAAATATGTTCTATGGACACAGTCACCAACACGACTGCAATGACTGCAAATATCCATGACAGAATTACACAGACAGCTTTCATTTTGCAAAACTTTATTACATTTGATGTATTGCCAAAAGGTTTCAAGGACTAACAGTACCTGCATGCTATACAGGAAGCATTTAATAGTGCCTTAATGAATCAGCCTGCAATTACCATAGTATTAGTACACTAAGGGACAGGTGTTCACATAGGGAAAGAACACCCACACACATATAGACATTGTATAAAAGGGGATCCTACACACCTGCATGTACTATGTACACCCACCAACATCTACCCCACAACCGAAATAATTACATCAATACATACTGTCATACCATAACCAATTATGCAACTACTGTACAACATCTGCTGAAACCTTAACATACCTGGACACAGACACACTAACATGGCCCTATGTATAATAGTTGCCATTATACAATTGAACAGCTGCTGATGTAACAGGGTTTGTATGAACTAATCCCGTTTCAGCGGGTTGAAAGGTTCATACACCAGGAAGTTTTACCGAGTACTGATTCTTAGCACAGTATGATACACAGTAACATCAAACTAAATATGTCTGGTAAGCACACTGTAAACCCCCTAACATTATATGCATGGCTATGCACCCTTGAGCTGGTCAAACAACCAGGCCAGACTGAAACATATGAAGAAGTATTAAGTACAGACAAATCCTGCACAAGTAGCAATGTTCAGAAATATAAAAGCAGTACACACAATATATTACTGTTCATCTCCATACAGCTGTTGCAACAGATTCTAAACAAAACTTCCACGCTGTCTTCCTCACAAGTAAGGCAAAAGGACAACGCCCAAGTGGAGTACTCAATTATACTCCACTGTGGCCATGGTATTGGCTAAGGCAGTAGCAGCTCAGCTGATGTGCATGTAATTAGCTACTTAAGAACACCAATTGGTCATCAGGATAGCACATGTTAAAATGTAACTATAAAAGGTTGCCTTGTCACGTATATGCATTCAAACCATCTGTATCTACCTGTAGAACAGTACAAAATACTGAAAGACGAACCGAAAATTAGTATTACACTAGTTAATACCTCCGATTACTAAACTGGAATGTATAACATGTAGTATGTATGTGTATGTAGTACCTGTACTGTAATAATTACAGCGTAATCAATGCATATAGGGGAAATAGCTATCTTGTAGCGATGTACTGTTGAGCAGTAGTAATGCTTGTAGTATTCTATGTGTGTACTGCTGTAGGTCACATGGCACACTCCGCATATACCACAAGGGATGATATGGGCTTGGAACCCACCAATTCGCTTCCAGCCACTGTCAGTGTCAGGACTGGTCCAACAAGTATGTGCTATAACAGGGGATAGTATATGTCGATATATTGTAACAGTCGACATATGTATGGGTGTATAAGTAAGATGAACATGTTAAAGGTGGGCTTACCATGCAAATATGGTGTGCATTGTGGGATATTGTGCCAATAACTGTGTAATGTACAGTATTCTAGGCAGATCTGTATTCTATTGTACATAGCAGTTCTGTTATGCAAACAGTAGTTATATCTATTGGCAATTACAATACTCAATGACAGGATACATAGCATTAGTATTCATCTGACAGCTTAGCAGCATGATAGCAAAGATAATTGGAAGAGCCAGGTAACTATCCATGCACATAACACATGTAATATCCACCTCTCTACTATCATTTGCAAGCAATAACAGCTGTGCATGTGTACATGTTATGCAAATGTATAGTGACCCTTGTTACAGGGCTGGGCCAAATGGCTATGTGCACACCTACATAGAGTGGATATTGAGAGTACAGACACACTGGTTGAACTACCAGGTTTGTGTAGCCCAAACTCTCATTGCCAACCTAACAGCCACCTGCACATACTGTATGTAAGGTAGTGCACAGCACTGATAAAGAAACAGTATTCGGAGTCCACAGTTTTACTGTAGTAACTACATAATGTCCATGTCATTGTCATTGTCATTGTAGAGAAAGCAAACAATAGAATTACAAATGACATTGGATTACATAATGTAAACACCATAATATGAGTATATTGTAAGAATATAGTGGTCACAAAATATTAAAATATTACTAATTGCCAAGGTTAAGGACCAGCATCTTGTTGAACATTTTCTCAGAAATTTACAATGGTTCAACATTTTTATATCTGATTTGCAAAATGTTATTTCTGGGGCCTTTCTTGCACATTTAATTCAAGTTATTGATTTTGGACGGGATATATAATCTGGTATAGGGATTATAAAATCTTGTTGACAAGCAGTGCAGTCTGACGTTCATGTTTTTCACCTTTTAAAATGTGTGTTTAAGCTTAAGCTTACATGTGATGTCAGTAAAGAATCAGCAAGAAGCTATTCCAGACAGCTAGTTTGGTTTCTTCATCATTTTATGTACAGGTAAAGGTACAGTGGTGTGAACTCTGCTGACATACACCTGCATTTTGTAATTATGCCCTTGTACTGCAAAATACAAGTTCAAAGTTTAGCTGATACTCGGGAAGTTAGCAGAGTCACAGCTAAAAATGTAGGTTGCCAACTATCTCAGAGGATATTATAAATGCACTTAAATCTCATTGTTTCATGCTAGGTTATTTGACATGTTTAAAAAAGTTGTACAGATGCACTACAAACTTTTATTCTTCACAATAAATATTGAAATAATTTATTACAAGCAACTGTTCATTTATTTAACATGTAGTCATTAAGGCAAACTGACCCAAAATCTAAAAATAAAAGATATTTATTTTATTATGTGCTACATAAACAACCCAATCCCTTCCTTTCTTGCTACATAATAATAAAAGTCAACATAAAGTGAGGGGATAAGCAGCCTGAACACTATCCTTATAGTCAAATAATCAAATCATCTGCTAAGACCTGCTATGAAGAAGCATCTGAGTGTCACTACAATAAATACTTACACAAGCAGTGCTTGTGATGTGAACCTGTGTTTACACCGGTGTTCAGTTAAGCTGTGGCACTAATGGTTCAGTTGTGCTGTAAGGCTATCGTGAGACAAGGCAGCACTTCAACAAATTTTAGTTAATACTTCTCCATGCATATCACATTTAATAAGACATACTGTGTTCATTCTGCCAGGGCTACACTTCATCCACATACATTGCAGGCAGCTTTTCCAGTAGTTGTTAATATTCTGAAGAAAAAACATAGCCAGTAGCACTTTCCAAAAAGCTAGGCTAAAATGGATTGAAAAAAAACTCTGTGCCTAACAAGAGCTGTATACCACTATACCATATTACTCTTTGATTGACAACATTGAAAAAAGAATACATCTATAATCACAAATAGTAATGGTTGTCAGTGTCATTATTACTGTATATCACATTGTGAGAGAATAAGTACCCCCATTGTCCCTTTCTACTTATTTATTTATTTATTTATTTTAACATTATTTTACCAGGATAAATCCAACTGGACACAAAGTGCCCATTTTCAGTGGAGTCCTGTGGAGAAAAGCTCCAAGAAAGTTAACAGAGTACATACATGGTTTAGATAACAATAAATAAACTGGTATACAAGGTAAGAGAAACAAAGAAGTACAAGAACAATTTTGTAAAACAATAAGATACTCAAACAATAAGATATTCAGGAGTAGAACTCCTATTTGCAATATTTACAACAAATAAAATACATATCAGGTGAGTATATCAGGTGAGAATATAGTATATGCAATGGAGGCATACAGTGGGTCACTTATATGGAGTAGTGGGTCTTCAAGGGGGGTCTTTGCAGTTACAAAGAGGGTTAGCATAGAGGTGTGAATTAAGAAGGCCCTTGAAGGTGCTTGTGTGACTTTGTAGCCTGAGTTCAGGTGGGAGGGTGTTCCATACTTTAGCAACATCATAAGAGAATAGAGCCTCCCCAGCGCTGTTATTGCATGGGTTGATTTCAATCAGGTTTTTGTTACATGAACGTAGTTCCCTTTTGGGGTTGTGAAAGTTTAGTATGTCAGCTAGGGCAGGGCTCTTCCCTGGATGAAAAAGAATTTGATGGGCTATGATCAATTGGTGATAGCGTAGGAGGTTTGGAAATTCTAACCAGTGCAGTTTAATTAGGGATTGGCAGTGGAGGGAATGTGATCTATTATTGGCAACGAACCTAGCTATTTTATTGCAGCATGTGGAGAGTTTGTTTAGGTTAGTTTTGTTAATGTTGGTGAGGACTGGAGAGGTGTATAGTAGTGTTGATAAGAGATGAGTTCTGGCTATTGTTCTAGTTTCGGGGGTTAGGAATAGTATGCAGCGATATAGGCAACAAAGTTTTTTATGGACTTTAGAGATAGTTTGGGATACGTGCTTGCTGAATTTAAGTTGTTGATTCATACAAATTACCCTAACAGTCCATCCAAACAAGATGATCAATCATATTAACTAATCTAGGTATTATTGCCTAAATAAAATATCCTAAACCTAGGTAATAAGGTATCAATTACCTACTACCACACTTACAAAATGTCTCATGCCTCATGGATGGATGTATTCTGCTATGTCTGTAATCAGCCTGTATGTTCTGTAACTGATATCATTGTACTATCTACTTTTTCTTTCTGTATTCACTGTTACTTAATGCTATCTACCTAAAAAATCTGTAAATTGTTATGGGTTTGGAGCTTTTCTCCCCGGGACTCCGCTGAAAATGGATATGTATCCAGTCGGACCATCCCGTTCAACAAATGTAAAATAAATAAAATAAATAAATAAATAGTGATGCCTAAGAGTTTGGCCTCAGTTACTGGGGTGATGAGGGTGCCATTGGTTGACATGATGGTAAAGGTGGCGGAGGAGTGATTGATTGGGTGGAATAGTATTAGCTGTGTTTTTTTGGGGTTTAGTATTAGTTGGTAGTTGTTTAGCCAGTTCTCTACCTCAGTGAAGGATTCCTGGGCTTTACTTTGTAGTAATTGGATGTTTGGTGCTGAGCAGATTAGAGTACTGTCATCCGCATACTGGACGATGTTGGCTTTAGTGGTAGCTAGGGGGAGATTATTTGTAAATATGTTGAAGAGAAGGGGACCAAGGATTGAACCTTGTGGGACACCACATGTGACAGGGAGTAGGGGGGATAGGGAGTTGCCACATTTGACAGATTATGACCGGTTGTTTAGGTAACTGTTAAACCATTTTAGGGTGGATTCATCGAGGTTGAGTTCTGCTAGGCAGGTGAGGAGTTTGCTATGAGAAACTGTATCAAATGCCTTGGATAGGTCTAAGAAGGTGTCAGAGACCAGCTTCCCTTGGTTCCTATGAGGAGTTTATGGTATTGGAGAAGTTAATTAGAGCAGTGTTGGTGCTATGAGAAGGTTTGAATCCATGTTGGGTTTTAGTTAGAAGGTTGTTAGTTAACAGATGGGTAAGGATTTGGTGGTGGATACATTTTTCTAGAATTTTTGAGAGGGGTGATAGGATAGCAATGGGATGGTAGTTGGAGAGGTTAGTAGATGGACTTCCTTTGTGGAGAGGGATGATATATTAGGTTTTCCATAATGAAGGAATGGAATGCAAGGAGATAGATCTGTTAATGAGTAGGGAGATGGGGTAGGCGATGGCCTTGGATGCAATTTAGAGATATTGAACTAGGAGACTGTTGGCAGCTAGGGTGGTAGGTTTGAGTTTAGCTAAGAGATTTTGAATGGTTGTAGTTGGAACTGGGTTAAAAGTGAAGGGGGTGGAGTTAGTCTGGTAGTTTAAGGGTTGATGTTGGGTCATGGGTGATACAGCACTTACCAGGTTCAGTATTGAAGAGGTAAAGTAGTTATTAAAACTAGAGGCTATGTGTGGATCAGTACCTGTGATATCTGGGGGTGGTGTGGTGGCTTTACCAGGCTGGAGGATGTTGTTTACTGCAGCCCAGAATTTCTGTGGGTTGTTGTTATGTTTACTTTGTAGGGAAATATAGTAGTGCTTCTTGTCCAACCTAACCTGCTTTTTTGCTTTATTTCTGAACTCAGCAAAGTTTTCCCTTGTTACGGGAGTTTTGTATTTTTGCCAAATTACCCAAGCTTTGTCTCTAGTCTTGAGTAAGATTTTTGTGGCTTTGTTTAACCAGGGGGCAGGGTTACTTTGCAATCTTATAGTTTTTAGTGGGGCTAGTTGGTTTAAAATCTCTAGGAATTTGGCATAAAAATATTCTACTGCATTATCCAGGGAAGGGTGTTTATGGGAGCCCAGTCAGAGGATTTTAGAGCTTCTGAGAATTGTTCTGGAGAGAAGTTTTTTTGGGACCAGATTTGTAAGAGAGCAGGAGTGTTAGTAGATTTTATTTTGTGCCGAAGGAGAAAGGTTGGGTTATGGTCACTGAGGGAGTCAGGTAGTATTTCAGATAGGTGGGCAGTATTGGGCTGGTTAGTCATGATCCAGTCTAAGGTGGATTCTCGTTTGGTGGGTTTGTCAATTCTTGTGGGTGAGTGTATGAGTTGTATGAAATTACATAGGTTTATGTGGTTGGTGGCTATGGGTGAATGTATAGTGTTTCAGTCTATGCTGACATCACCTAGGAGTAAAGTTTCTTGGGTTAGGGAGTGGGAAGCCCAGTATAGATTCTAGTGTCTTAAGGTTGTCTCCTGGTGGTATATAAATGCTGAGTAGGTTTAGTTGTTTGTGTTGATTTAGTAGGATTTTGGGGAATAGGGTCTCGGAAGTGTTAAGATCTGGGGTTTCTTTTTGAAGAAGCTTTTTAATTGGATTTGTAAAGAAGGGAAATGCCACCATCTTTTCTGTGAGGTCTATCAACTCTTAATATGTTGAAGCCAGGTGGAGTTATAGAGTTATCTTTAATGTGGGGTTTAAGCCATGTTTCTGTAATCACTATAATGTCTGGGTTATATACAGAGATAATTCCATGTAACTGTTCTATTTTATTTATGATACTGTGAATGTTTAGGTTTAGAATGAGTAAATCAGTGGGTTTATGCTTAAATGGGAGGTTGGGGTTGGGTGTGGTATGGGTGTTATATGTTGGGCCAGGGTTGGGGTGGATATCACCTCCTAGTAGTAGTTTGGCTGCAATGCTGGTAATGGTTTTAAGGCAGAATACAGTTAGGAAGTGGTGTTTGAGGCTGGGGTATGTTTTGGATTGTGAGGTGTAATGGATAGGAGAGATGAGCTGAAACATTAAAGGGTAAAGGATAATTGGTTGTGCATTTGCAGGTATGAAGGGATGGTTTGTGGTGTATGGTAGGGTGGGGGATTTGATACAGTGCATAGTGTTAAGTGGATGGTGATAAGTAATAAGAAAAAGTAAAAGATGGATAGGGAAGGCAAGATTAATGGGATGATATGGTTGTGGGAGTGTGATGTTGGTGACATGGTGATTGAGTTATCTGTGTTGGAAGACTGTGGATGGGTGTAGAAGGAGAGAGGTAGTATGCAGTTTCAGGCAAATTAATTTCTCGTTCACAGTCTTTTAAATGTGGTAGTTGTTTTCAAACCCACCTTGGGAAGAAGTACACAAGACCAAATAGCAAGAAAGCATGAAATTATCTAATCAAAAGAACATATATATATTCATGATCCAAACAGTAATTTTAGAGAAAAAAAACTGTTTCATGTTTCCAAAGTTTAGTAATGACAATTCTTTTATAAAAACAAAGAACATCAAGAGCTTAATAAATCTTGTTGTGACATGTAGAATAACAATTTACGCAAGAACAAAGCCTATAAAAAGCTAAGACCCTTTATAGTTTTCGAAAATGAAATAATACATGTACACTAAAGCTTATATTTCAATAACAACAACCACATGGGCTGCCCGATAATGAAAAACATTAATAAATGCATTTGCAAAATACTAGTGTTAATTTAAGGAAACATGATGTCATAAGCAGTTAGGATCATAGGTCAGAATATCGAGCCTGTGATCAACTGACCTTCTACAAGCTAGACTGGCATAATTCTGTTTCTATATTTCTTACTGCCCATAAAACCATGTAGTCATTTCTTAAAACTAAGCACAGATTGTGATACTGCCAGCCCAGCTCTCTGGAATTTTGTAAATAATCATATGTCATTTGTGGATATCAACATGATTCATATGCTTGTCTTACAAATGTAAGAGAACTATATGTTATGTGTATATTAAATGTTGAACAGAGTTTGTACAATACTGAGCTTCAAGGATGTGTCTACAGTGTACCCTACTGGAAAATAACAGAAATGTATATAAACTATATATCTGTGCAAATGTATGTTTTAATAGTAAAAACTGGAACGTACAGAGTTAACATAAAAAACTTCAAGAAAATAAGTTGAAATTAAAGTGTTTTACAATTGTGTTATCTCTCAGTTTCAGTAAAACAGACACAATGTCTAGAGCTAGAGGTTTTTCTATTATCTTGGAGAGAAGTAATTACTAGGTCTAAAATGTAAAAGTGTTTAATTGTTTTCCGACTTGCAGTTCTCAGCAAACATCTGAGAGATGTGTATTTTTAACACAGAGATGTTAGTTTCTGTTAGCCTGGGAACTGAAGGCAGGTGAAAAAGAGTGATGTCATCCAAGCTGACTCAGCAGTAATGTTTGATATTAATTTAAGAACTCTCTCAAAGAGAGACTTTGCATTTTGCATTTTGTCTTGGACCTATCAAGAACATCCACTCATCTGCAATTGCATTGCTCTGTAAGTAAGTTATTTAGGGCATAGTATCTTTTAGATATAGATAGGAATATAGTAAAGATTAGTTTAGATGTTTTCTGTATTTATTTGAGACTGTCCTGCGATATTGTTTTAAAATATTTCCTGTGATTCTGAACTTTGTAGTTACAGTGTTGATTATTTTCTTGTTCTTTTATTATTTATTATTAAATATATTTAAACCTATCTTTATGGCTGATATTTGTGAGACATATTTAAGGTCTTAGGGTGCTTCCATATGTATTTGGTGACACTGTACAGGCCACTCCTAAATAGCCTTGCAAGTCTTGGTCACACTTACCATCTGGATAATAGTAACATTACACAGCAGGATTGGTCACCCTTTCTAACGGCCTTTTGGTAGCTGATAAGTAGGGGTTCTGGTGGCAGTGATAACTACTTGATGGTCTGGGCAGAAGGGGGCATCGCTAGTAAACTTGTGCCAGCTTTTCCCAGGTGTGTGTTTGTGTATAAATCAAATCTCAAAGTGTGTGTGTGTGTGTGTGTGTGTGTGTGTGTGTGTGTGTGTGTGTGTGTGTGTGTGTGTGTGTCAGCTACTTGGCAGGGACATGAAGCACTGTTTGGACAGAGGGAGCATTGGAAGGACTTGGCTTGGAACCCTGGCTAAGGACTCAACTCTACAGCTGTGCCAGTGGGGAGTCTTATTGGGGATCTGGAGAAAGAGGGAGAAACCAGCCCGGTACTGACTGTGATCTCTGTGTGCTCTTAAGGGAAATAGTACTTTACTGTGTGTGTACTTTTCATTCTCCCATTGTGTACATCCCTCACTGTTGCCAGTGGTGAGGATTGAGGCTCCTTGATTACTGGGCCAGTGCAGGGGCGTCACACAGATGTACATTATTCAACTATAAGTGATGTATTTTCCACACTTCATGAAGACACTCTTTCATAAACCATTCACTGGTTTCCCCATTATTTAGTTTACCTAACCTAATGTTAGCTCATAGGACATAAGATGCAGAACTACAAGTGTCTTGGCATACTGACATACTGGCAGAGTTTACCTTTCAGACGTTTACAGCACACAGAGTACACTAAGGCTTATTTTGTAGCCCTGTTATTTTCGTTATGAAAAAGCTTTGAATTTACTATAGACACAAGCTCATTTGCTAGGTAATTTTGGAAAGTCAGATTGCACTTTCTAGCTGGCAAAATCATTGTTTTATGCAGTGACACATTTTTTTTATTTTCTCTGGGTCACCCTGATATTCCATTTAGTGTTAGTTGTGCTACTAAAAATGCATTCCTGATCAGTTTAGAGACTTTTGATAAAAGCTAAAGTTGTACCTTATTCTCATATAAGAGTGTCCATTTTTTGATCATTGATTTCTCCATCAAAATTTGCATCACTCTTCTCAAAGTGTAGGTCTATTTCCTTATGCTGATCAAAAGGATGTGGTCAGAGAGCTGTAAGCATAAACTTTCTAGATATCTCCTGAAGGTAGAAATATTTCCTGTCTCTCACTTATCAAAATACTTTGCCACTCACTGGTGGTTGTCATCTTGGCCAGTAAAAAGAAGGTATCATATATTAAAGACTCAACACTGAACACAATGGCACAATATTAGTTACATGCTCTGTGCATAACAGTCTTTATCCAGTTTAACTTTCTTTGTGCTTATAACTCATTCAAGCCTATAGTGTCTTTTTTGTATACCTTAATTTCACACCTTTAGCTCTTAAGAGGTCCAGACCTTTTTTGGGGTTTGGTTTCCTTAACTAAGTGACTTACCAGTTAATAATAAGCATTATTAGAAATTTTGAGGAGTTATTAACAAAATGACATCAAGACTGTTAATCTAGGATGCCCTGCAGCAAAGAAATTAATTGCTTTAACTTATTATTCATATTTTCATATTTATGTTCATATTTTCATACGTGAGAGCCATACATGTTATTGAGGGGTATAGGATGATATGCCTTGGTGGGAGACAGGAAAATTCATTGTCTGTGCTTTTACATCACACTGTACCAGAGATACTGCTAGTTGTTTGTTAGTTACTATGAAAACAAATTAAATTTCCATATAACTTACAAACTATTGCATGACATCAGGAGAAACCTCACATGTTGTTGAAGGAAACTGTCTGAAATTTGCACTGTAAGTTACACATCTTGAGCAACATCTAGTGTTATTTATATTGATAATTATACCATTTAACAAGTGTTTCATACTTCTGTAAATATCTCAGCAAACATACACTCAGAGGCAAATTTCTTGTTGTCATATGAAGGCTTATGTCTGGTTAACAAAAATGTTCAAACAGTACATGTCTAGTTTGTACAGTTTCCAAGTTATGACAATTTGTGAAAGTATAACTAGAAATATAACTTTGGGTCTGTGCGCATTATAATGTATTATAGTAGCTATGGAAAGACTATTATCACTGTAAATAATACTTCTTACTGATAACGTTGTTATTTGTACTGTTTTAATATATTTCATTATTCAAGAACTGTTTACATTTATGTTTTTTACATTAAATATCACAGAATGCAGGATGTATGTTGGCTGACAGAGGTGTGGCATTCCACACCACTTAGGTGTTAATGAGTTAAGTAACCAGTTTATGATTCATCTAATTGTATAGCAGTTGATTTTTAACTCTTAGCTTATCAGTTTTATATATGTTATTATGAAGTCATATCAAATACTTTTGCTACAACATAATATGCTATGTAAACTGACAGACTTTTCATCCATGAAGCAATTATTTGTTCAACGAATTCTACAGTTTTGTAAGCAGGACTTTCCCTTCAAGAATCCATATTTATTGTGATTTGGGGGACATCTCCCTTTCTTCTATGACAGATCTGTGGCTACTGTTTTTATTACTTTACAACGTTTTTTGTTTGTCTTTTCGGCTTTTCCCATTTAGGGGTCGCCACAGCGGAACTCCGGTCCGCTAATGATTGGCAGTAGATTTTTATGGTGCCAAGTTGCCAGCCCAACGCCCAACCTTCAGCGAAGGCACGCCCATTCACGCATGTCTTTTGGAGGCCGCTCGACCGCGGGGAGGACATGCAGACTCCACACAGAAGGCACTCCAGCCGAGAATCGAACAAGAGAACCTCTTGCTGTGAGGCAACAATGCTAACCGCTGTACCACCGCAGCTTCTAATTTACAAAGTAAGCATATTAAATCAATGCATCAGTAACTAAATGGATTTCAAGCAACTACTCTCTTCTGACTATAAAACATTACTTCTTGTGCCTCCATTTAAGTAAGACCACTCATTTCATAATCATTTAGAAAGTTCTGCAGCATGTTTGACAATGGGCTGAATTCCAAAAGCCTTCCTCCAACCTACTCTAGTGTAAGCCTGCTTTGTAGATAATAATTACAATGGAATAACCTGAAGCAGCTTAGAGTGTGACTTTTGGAATACCACCCAGAGTTATTTTTGATATTGCATGGGCAAGTTTATGGAATACTATTTATTCCCACAGACTTGATGTTCTTGACTTAGCTTAATGTAGTTTGTGCATCTTGTTTGGTAAGTCATATTTTATCCCCAAATTTATATTTCATTTTTGCTCTTTTAAGAATGTCACCTGTTTTTTTTTAAACCTTCTACTGGGATCACTAACTCACAAAGCCTTTTCTCCTGAGACATCATTCCCTCTCACTCAAACTTTTCACCAAAGCCCCACATATAATCTTAGAGGTATCTCTCAATCTCAATCTACCCTAATAACTCCAAAAAATTATACTTCATTGCACTGACCATGCATTCTTCATCCTAGCACATAAACTATGAGACTCAACTCCTCTGTCAATCTGAGAGGTCCAAAAGTGCTCAGACTTTAGACAACTTATGAAATACCTCTTCACCTAAGCAAAGTGCAGCTGCACTCACTCAGTTGATGTTTCATGAACCCTGCAGCTCTCTCCCACCCTTTACCCCACTTTCATCCTTCCTTATCTCGTCTTGTTATCCCTTTACTTCTGCCACTCATTCATGTTATTTCCCTCTTCTCTTTGCATCTGTCTCACACTTCTCCTTTCTACTCCTCTTTCCTCTGCATGCCTCTCACATCTTTTTCTCTGGCTTCTCCCCATGGTATCCTCTCTTGCAAAAAATCTCACTTGCCTCTTCTAATGTCTTCATATCTCTCTATAAAATGATATGCTGCTATTTCTGCAGTATAAGCTATCTCAGTCATTATGGCTACATCTTATCCATAAAGCATGATTACACTTTTCCATCCACATTTTGACTTTGGTAAATGCTTCTGAAGCTAAATGTTGTAGCATGTGCTTGCATCTGTAAATATGTATATGCATTTGTTTCAGCATAGCCTTGTACCTGTAAATATGTTTTTTTAATTTTTATATTATTCTGTTCACCCGGGCTGTGCCTACAAATAGTCCATTGAGATCAGTACACTACCCCAATAAACAAAAATAAATAAATAAAAGCATTGGCTCCAATTAACCAATAATTTACTTGTAAGTTAGAGAATTACATGGGGGGGGATAAAGAGGACATGTGTTCCTCTTACAGTAGATTTTTAATGCCCTTTCTGCAGACTTTATATTTAAAAGCTATGATGCAGACTACTGCCTGCCATTAATTTGATGCTTTGGTAATCATAAAGACATCCAATTTAGTTTTAGATGATTCCCGCAGTTCAGATTTAATCACAGTTACTAGTGGTAAAATACATTTGATTGTCTGCTTCTTCACATTAAATATAGTAATTCCATAATATAGCTTGTTGACAGGCAGGTTGATATGGCAATGATTGTGATATACCTTTATGGGCACATGTGTGGGTGGGTTTGTCTCCTATGCATAAAGTAAACTCTAGTAACTAGAAAAAGCTTGTCACTGTAAATAAGACAGCCTCCCACCAAAAGCGCATAGTATAGGTATAAGTAGAGGCATGAATTTAGGTAAAGTCCTCAGCAAATGTCATGTGGCAGGACTTGGGCGATTAATACAATTTATCTAGCAGGTTAAAGAGGTTGAGCTGCCTTTTGGAGCCATTTGAACAGAGAGGTACTATAAGAGAAAGCTGTATACATATAATGCTCCAGCTACCTGAAAACTGAATGTAATTTAAAAACATTTTAATAAAAAGAAAAGAGTTACTGGCTGTATGATGGAACTGCTGCAGTGCTAAGCAATGACCATGACTGTAGCACATACTCTAAAATTGCCTAAGAAAAGCATTTTTCACTGCAGAAAGAATCATATTACTTTGTCCTCCATCATCTTTTCCAATCCCAGAATGTTAACACATCTCCCACAATCTACATTTAGCATTCTCTGACAAACCTCCTTTTCTACTGACTCTGCTGTTCCCTCCTACTCCTGCATCCCTCTTCCCTCTCTTGTTTGTCCCCTTCTTCACACAGCAGTCCTCTACTCTACACCTTAACCATAGTCGCTTACCTGAATTACAGGGACTTGTTATAATATAAAATGTTTGTGTTTACAATGTTCATTGTTATCCTAATGTTCATATTTCTTACATGTTTCCCTTACTCTGCCTGTTCATGTAGTAGAATTGTGCAGTCTAACATGGTTGTTTATACTGTAGAACTGTAAAGTTTTTGACTTGCATGTACTTTTACTAACTCGAATAACAAACTGAACTTGTAGAACTTGCTTGTACTACCTTCCTGGATAATTGAATTTTTACATTATGCATTCATGCATCTGGATTTGTGGAGCTTTTCTTCCCCAGACTCTTCTGAAAAGGGGCTACTTTTCTACAGTCAGACTATCTTGGTTAACAAATTGAAACAAATAAACAAATGAATAAATAGATAAATCTACATGCAACACAACTGTTTGGGCTAAGTAGGGCGTGCAAATGGCTTACCAGTTAAAATGCTTTAAAACGTTATGTTAATATGGGAAAAGAGGGTTGTGGATGGGTGGATAATTTAAAAGAGAAATAGGACAAGCAGTCTGCTAAAGGAAACTTGTAATGGTTATTGTATGCTGAGGATGAAAATAAACAGGTCAGTGGCTTACAACAGCAGCTTAGGCTATTTGCAAATATGCAAAGTAGGAAGTGAGGAGAAAATGATTACTTGATATACAGAACATGCAATAAAATTATTGTAAAATTCACATGTATACAGTGGAAAGGTACCATTGTTACTTAAGAAGGAAAGTATTAAATAAGCAAGAAATGACCAGGAATTTGGTGAATGATGACTGTCACTTGAAAAGAAGATTGCCCGGTAAAGGCAGGTGGGGTTAGCTATAATCACTCAGTAGGACAGAAAAGGCCCAAGACGTATTTTTAAGGAATTACAGCAGTTCTCAAATTTAGCAGAAATGATCATCATTGTTAGCCCACTGTGGTCTTGAGCACATAGTTTTGTAGTTACCATGTCTGAAAGATAAGTCCAAGCAGTGTATGGAGACCTGTACACCTGACGTTTGCACCTTTTATACATCCAAACTTCCCAAGGGTAAAAAAAAAAAAAACAGTCTGGACAGGGTTGACATGATGGTTAAGGTGTTTACCTCACAGACACAAGGTACAGGGTTTAAATCTCACTTTGGGAAGCATGGCTACACTTAAAAAGGCTACTGGGGTTGTTGGCCTAGTAATCATCTATGAACCTAAGAATCCCATTTCATAATCCACAAAACAGAGAAAAATCACTATCTACAGCAGGCAAAAGCAAATTCTGTATTTCATCTGGTTTTGCAGGAAGGTAGGTTCATCCATTGATGGGGTTAATGACAAAATATAACTGCCTAAATCCTAGAAGAGTTAAAAAAGTTGTACCAGAAGGTAGAAAGTTAGTGTAGACAAACTGCAGAAGTCGGGGAGGATAAGAAAGAGGAAGTGGCAAGATGTGTGGAGAAGAAATAAGAGTTAGCTGGGGAAGAGGGTAGAAAATAATGGTCTCAGGAATCAGTGAGCTGCACTGGCCTCAGTTTTCACTAAAGGCACTCCTTCATCTTAGTCCTCAGTTGTAGCAGACCATTTCACACAATGACAACACATACTGTGCCACTGATCCAGTAATCAAAACAAAAGGTAACACTCTAAGTGACAACACATACCGTACCACTCACCCAATAATAAAAACAAAAGGTAACACTCTAGGTGACAACACATACTGTACCACTCACCCAATAATCAAAACAAAAGGTAACACTCTAGGTGACAACACATACTGTACCACTCACCCAATAATCAAAACAAAGGTAACACTCTAGGTGACAACACATACTGTACCACTCACCCAATAATCAAAACAAAAGGTAACACTCTAGGTGACAACACATACCGTACCACTCACCCAATAATCAAAACAAAAGGTAACACTCTAGGTGACAACACATACTGTACCACTCACCCAATACTCAAAACAAAAGGTAACACTCTAGGTGATAACACATACCATACCACTCACCCAATAATCAAAACAAAAGGTAACACTCTAGGTGACAACATATACTGTACCACTCACCCAATAATCAAAACAAAAGGTAACACTCTAGGTGACAACATATACTGTACCACTCACCCAATAATCAAAACAAAAGGTAACACTCTAGGTGACAACACATACTGTACCACTGACCCAATAATCAAAACTAAAGGTAACACTAGGTGACAACACATACCGTACCACTCACCCAATAATCAAAACAAAAGGTAACACTCTAGGTGACAACACATACTGTACCACTCACCCAATAATCAAAACAAAAGGTAACACTCTAGGTGACAACACATACCGTACCACTCACCCAATAATCAAAACAAAAGGTAACACTCTAGGTGACAACACATACTGTACCACTCACCCAATAATCAAAACAAAAGGTAACACTCTAGGTAACAACACATACCATACCACTCACTCAATAATCAAAACAAAAGGTAACACTCTAGGTGACAACACATACCGTACCACTCACCCAATAATCAAAACAAAAGGTAACACTCTAGGTGACACATACTGTACCACTCACCCAATAATCAAAACAAAAGGTAACACTCTAGATGGCAACACATACTACACAACTCACCCAATAATCAAAACAAAAGGTAACACTCTAGGTGACAACACATACCGTACCACTTACCCAATAATCAAAACAAAAGGTAACACTCTAGGTGACAGCACATACTGTACCACTCACCCAATAATCAAAACAAAAGGTAACACTCTAGGTGACAGCACATACCATACCACTCACCCAATAATCAAAACAAAAGGTAACACTCTAGGTGACAACACATACTGTACCACTCACCCAATACTCAAAACAAAAGGTAACACTCTAGGTGACAACACATACTGTACCACTGACCCAATAATCAAAACTAAAGGTAACACTAGGTGACAACACATACCGTACCACTCACCCAATAATCAAAACAAAAGGTAACACTCTAGGTGACAACACATACTGTACCACTCACCCAATAATCAAAACAAAAGGTAACACTCTAGGTAACAACACATACCGTACCACTCACCCAATAATCAAAACAAAAGGTAACACTCTAGGTGACAACACATACCATACCACTCACCCAATAATCAAAACAAAAAGTAACACTCTAGGTGACACATATTGTACCACTCACCCAATAATCAAAACAAAAGGTAACACTCTAGATGACAACAAATACTATACCACTCACCCAATAATCAAAACAAAAGGTAACACTCTAGGTGACAACACATACCGTACCACTTACCCAATAATCAAAACAAAAGGTAACACTCTAGGTGACAGCACATACTGTACCACTCACCCAATGAGAGAAGTAATTACTAGGCCTAAAGTGTAAAAGTGTTTAATTGTTTTACCACTTCCAGTTCTCAGCAAACATCTGAGAAATGTGTATTTTTAACACATAGATGTTAGTTTCTGTTAGTTTGGGAATTGAAGGCAGGTGAAAAAGAGTGATGTCATCCAAGCTGACCCAGCTGTAATGTTTGATATTAATTTAAGAACTCTCTGAGAGAGAGACTTTCCATTTTTTGTTTTGTCTTGGACCTAGCAAGAACATCCACTCATCTGCATTTGCCTTGCTCTGTAAGTAAGTTATTTAGGGCATCGTTTCCTTTAGATATAGTTAGGAATATAGTAAAGATTAGTTTAGATGTTTTCTGTATTTATTTGAGACTGTCCTGCAATGTTGTTTTAAAATATTTCCTGTGATTCTGAACTCTGCATTTACTGTGTTGATTGGGTATTATCTTGTTCATTTATTATTTATTATTAAATATATTTAAACCTATCTTTGTGGCTGATATTTGTAAGACATATTTAAGCTCTTAGATCACTTGCATATGTATTTGGTGACACTGTACAGGCCACTCCTAAATATCCTTGCAAGTCTTGGTCACACTTACCATTTAGATAATAGTAACATTACACAGTAGGATTGGTCACCCTTTGTAAGGGCCTTCTGGTAGCTGATAGGTAGGAGTTCTGATGGCAGTGATAACTACCTTATGGTCTGGCAGAAGGGGGCATAGCTAGTAAACCTGTGACAGCCTTTCCCAGGTGTGTGTGTATAAATCAAATCTCAAAGTGTGTGTGTGTGTGTGTGTGTGTGTGTGTGTGTGTGTGTGTGTGTGTGTGTGTGTGTGTGTGTGTGTATGTCAGCTACTTGGCAGGGACATGAAGCACTGGTTGGACAGAGGGAGCATTGGAAGGACTTGGCTTGGAACCCTGGCTAAGGACTCAACTCTACAGCTGTGCCAGTGGGGAGTCTTACTGGGGATCTGGAGAAAGAGGGAGAAACCAGCCCCATACTGACTGTGATCTCTGTGTGCTCTTAAGGGAAATAGTACTTTACTGTGTGTGTACTTGTCATCCTCCCATTGTGTACATCCCTCACTGTTGCCAGTGGTGAGGATTGAGGCTCCTTGATTACTGGGCCAGTGCAGGGGCGTCACACAGATGTACATTATTCAACTATAAGTGATGTTTTTTCCACACTTCATGAAGACACTCTTTCATAAACCATTCACTGTTTTCCCCATTATTTAGTTTACCTAACCTAATGTTAGCTCATAGGACATAAGATGCAGAGCTACAAGTGTCTTGGCATACTGACATACTGACAGAGTTTACCTTTCAGACGTTTACAGCACACAGAGTACACTAAGGCTTCCCTTAATCTACTTGTATAACTTGAATTTTGTAGCCCTGTTATTTTCGTTGTGAAAAAGCTTTGAATTTACTATAGACACAAGCTCATTTGCTAGGTAATTTTGGAAAGTCAGATTGCACTTTCTAGCTGGCAAAATCATTGTTTTATGCAGTGACACATTTTTTTTATTTTTTCTGGGTCACCCTGATATTCCATTTAGTGTTAGTTGTGCTACTAAAAATGCATTCCTGATCAGTTTAGAGACTTTTGATAAAAGCTAAAGTTGTACCTTATTCTCATATAAGAGTGTCCATTTTTTGATCATTGATTTCACCATCAAAATTTGCATCACTCTTCTCAAAGTGTAGGTCTATTTCCTTATGCTGATCATAAGGATGTGGTCAGAGAGGTGTAAGCATAAACTTTCTAGATATCTCCTGAAGGTAGAAATATTTCCTGTCTCTCACTTATCAAAATACTTTGTCACTTACTGGTGGTTGCCATCTTGGCCAGTTAAAAGAAGGTATCATATAGTAAAGGACTCAACACTGAACACAATGGCACAATATTAGTTACATGCTCTGTGCATAACAGTCTTTATCCAGTTTAACTTTCTTTGTGCTTATAACTCATTCAAGCCTATAGTGTCTTTTTTGTATACCTTAATTTCACACCTTTAGCTCTTAAGAGGTCCAGACCTTTTTTGGGGTTTGGTTTCCTTAACTAAGTGACTTACCAGCTAATAATAAGCATTATTAGAAAGTTTGAGGAGTTATTAACAAAATGACATCAAGACTGTTAATCTAGGATGCCCTGCAGCAAAGAAATTAATTGCTGTAACTTATTATTCATATTTTCATATTTATGTTCATATTTTCATACGTGAGAGCCATACATGTTATTGAGGGGTATAGGATGATATGCCTTGGTGGGAGACAGGAAAATTCATTGTCTGTGCTCTTTTACATCACACTGTACCAGAGATACTGCTAGTTGTTTGTTAGTTACTATGAAAACAAATTAAATTTCCATATCACTTACAAACTATTGCATGACATCAGGAGAAACCTCACATGTTGTTGAAGGAAACTCTCTGAAATTTGCACTGTAAGTTACACATCTTGAGCAACATCTAGTGTTATTTATATTGATAATTATACCATTTAACAAGTGTTTCATACTTCTGTAAATATCTCAGCAAACATACACTCAGAGGCAAATTTCTTGTTGTCATATGAAGGCTTATGTCTGGTTAACAAAAATGTTCAAACAGTACATGTCTAGTTTGTACAGTTTCCAAGTTATGACAATTTGTGAAAGTATAACTAGAAATTTAACTTTGGGTCTGTGTGCATTATAATGTATTATAGTAGCTATGGAAAGACTTTGAATCGAACTGACTATTATCACTGTAAATAATACTTCTTACTGATAACGTTTCTATTTGTACTGTTTTAATATATTTCATTATTCAAGAACTGTTTACATTTATGTTTTTTACATTAAATATCACAGAATGCAGGATGTATGTTGGCTGACAGAGGTGTGGCATTCCACACTACTTAGGTGTTAATGAGTTAAGTAACCAGTTTATGATTCATCTAATTGTATAGCAGTTGATTTTTAACTCTTAGCTTATCAGTTTTATATATGTTATTATGAAGTCATGTCAAATACTTTTGCTACAACATAATATGCTATGTGAACTGATAGACTTTATAATGCTTTTGCTACAACAAACTATGCTATGTAAACTGACAGACTTTTCATCCATGAAGCAATTATTTGTTCAACGAATTCTACAGTTTTGTAAGCAGGACTTTCCCTTCAAGAATCCATATTTATTGTGATTTGGGGCACATCTCCCTTTTTTCTATGACAGATCTGTGGCTACTGTTTTCATTACTTTACAAAGTTTTTTGTTTGTCTTTTCGGCTTTTCCCATTTAGGGGTCGCCACAGCGGAACTCCAGTCCGCTAATGATTGGCAGTAGATTTTTATGGTGCCAAGTTGCCAGCCCAACGCCCAACCTTCAGCGAAGGCACGCCCATTCACGCATGTCTTTCGGATGCCACTCGACCGCGGGGAGGACATGCAGACTCCACACAGAAGGCACTCCAGCCGAGAATCGAACAAGAGAACCTCTTGCTGTGAGGCAACAATGCTAACCGCTGTACCACCGCAGCTCCTAATTTACAAAGTAAGCATATTAAATCAATACATCAGTAACTAAATGGATTTCAAGCAACTACTCTCTTCTGACTATAAAACATTACTTCTTGTGCCTCCATTTAAGTAAGACCACTCATTTCATAATCATTTAGAAAGTTCTGCAGCATGTCTGACAATGGGCTGAATTCCAAAAGCCTTCCTCCAACCTACTCTAGTGTAAGCCTGCTTTGTAGATAATAATTACAATGGAGTAACATGAAGCAGCTTAGAGTGTGGCTTTTGGAATACCACCCAGAGTTATTTTTGATATTGCATGGGCAAGTTTATGGAATACTATTTATTCCCACAGACTTGATGTTCTTGACTTAGCTTAATGTAGTTTGTGCATCTTGTTTGGTAAGTCATATTTTATCCCCAAATTTATATTTCATTTTTGCTCTTTTAAGAATGTCACCTGTTTTTTTGAAACCTTCTACTGGGATCACTAACTCACAAAGCCTTTTCTCCTGAGACATCATTCCCTCTCACTCAAACTTTTCACCAAAGCCTCACATATAATCTTAGAGGTATCTCTCAATCTCAATCTACCCTAATAACTCCAAAAAATTATACTTCATTGCACTGACCATGCATTCTTCATCCTAGCACATAAACTATGAGACTCAACTCCTCTGTCAATCTGAGAGGTCCAAAAGTGCTCAGACTTCAGACAACTTATGAAATACCTCTTCACCTAAGCAAAGTGCAGCTGCACTCACTCAGTTGATGTTTTATGAACCCTGCAGCTCTCTCCCACCCTTTATCCCAGTTTCATCCTTCCTTATCTCATCTTGTTATCCCTTTACTTTTGCCACTCATTCATGTTATTTCCCTCTTCTCTTTGCATCTGTCTCACACTTCTCCTTTCTACTCCTCTTTCCTCTGCATGCCTCTCACATCTTTTTCTCTGTCTTCTCCCCATGGTATCCTCTCTTGCAAAAAATCTCACTTGCCTCTTCTAATGTCTTCATATCTCTCTATATAATGATATGCTGCTATTTCTGCAGTATAAGCCATCTCAGTCATTATGGCTACATCTTATCCATAAAGCTCTGCTAAGCATAATTAAATTTTTCCATCCACATTTTGACATTGGTAAATGCTTCTGAAGCTAAATGTTGTAGCATGTGCTTGCATCTGTAAATATGTATATGCATTTGTTTCAGCATATCCTTGTACCTGTAAATATGTTTTTTTCATTTTTATATTATTCTGTTCACCTGGGCTGTGCCTACAAATAGTCCATTGAGATCTGTACACTACCCCAATAAACAAAAATAAATAAATAAAAGCATTGGCTCCAATTAACCAATAATTTACTTGTAAGTTAGAGAATTACATGTGGGAGATAAAGAGGACATGTGTTCCTCTTACAGTAGATTTTTAATGCCCTTTCTGCAGACTTTATATTTAAAAGCTATGATGCAGACTACTGCCTGCCATTAATTTGATGCTTTGGTAATCATAAAGACATCCAATTTAGTTTTAGATGATTCCCGCAGTTCAGATTTAATCACAGTTACTAGTGGTAAAATACATTTGATTGTCTGCTTCTTCGCATTAAATATAGTAATTCCATAATATAGCTTGTTGACAGGCAGGTTGATATGGCAATGATTGTGATATACCTTTATGGGCACATGTGTGGGTGGGTTTGTCTCCTATGCATAAAGTAAACTGTAGTAACTAGAAAAAGCTTGTCACTGTAAATAAGACAGGCTCCCACCAAAAGCGCATAGTATAGGTATAAGTAGAGGCATGAATTTAGGTAAAGTCCTCAGCAAATGTCATGTGGCAGGACTTGGGCGATTAATACAATTTATCTAGCAGGTTAAAGAGGTTGAGCTGCCTTTTGGAGCCATTTGAACAGAGAGGTACTATAAGAGAAAGCTGTATACATATAATGCTCCAGCTACCTGAAAACTGAATGTAATTTAAAAACATTTTAATAAAAAGAAAAGAGTTACTGGCTGTATGATGGAACTGCTGCAGTGCTAAGCAATGACCATGACTGTAGCACATACTCTCTAAAATTGCCTAAGAAAAGCATTTTTCACTGCAGAAAGAATCATATTACTTTGTCCTCCATCATCTTTTCCAATCCCAGAATGTTAACACATCTCCCACAATCTACATTTAGCATTCTCTGACAGACCTCCTTTTCTACTGACTCTGCTGTTCCCTCCTACTCCTGCATCCCTCTTCCCTCTCTTGTTTGTCCCCTTCTTCACACAGCAGTCCTCTACTCTACACCTTAACCATAGTCGCTTACCTGAATTACAGGGACCTGTGATAATATAAAATGTTTGTGTTTACAATGTTCATTGTTATCCTAATGTTCATATTTCTTACACGTTTCCCTTACTCTGCCTGTTCATGTAGTAGAATTGTGCAGTCTAACATGGTTGTTTATACTGTAGAACTGTAAAGTTTTTGACTTGCATGTACTTTTACTAACTCGAATAACAAACTGAACTTGTAGAACTTGCTTGTACTACCTTCCTGGATAATTGAATTTTTACATTATGCATTCATGCATCTGGATTTGTGGAGCTTTTCTTCCCCAGACTCTTCTGAAAAGGGGCTACTTTTGTACAGTCAGACTATCTTGGTTAACAAATTGAAACAAGTAAACAAATTAATAAATAGATAAATCTACATGCAGCACAACTGTTTGGGCTAAGTAGGGCGTGCAAATGGCTTACCAGTTAAAATGCTTTAAAACGTTATGTTAATATGGGAAAAGAGGGTTGTGGATGGGTGGATAATTTAAAAGAGAAATAGGACAAGCAGTCTGCTAAAGGAAACTTGTAATGGTTATTGTATGCTGAGGATGAAAATAAGCAGGTCAGTGGCTTACAACAGCAGCTTAGGATATTTGCAAATATGCAAAGTAGGAAGTGAGGAGAAAATGATTACTTGATATACAGAACATGCAATAAAATTATTGTAAAATTCACATGTATACAGTGGAAAGGTACCATTGTTACTTAAGAAGGAAGGTATTAAATAAGCAAGAAATGACCAGGAATTTGGTGAATGATGACTGTCACTTGAAAAGAAGAATGCCCAGTAAAGGCAGGTGGGGTTAGCTATAATCACTCAGTAGGACAGAAAAGGCCCAAGACGTATTTTTAAGGAATTACAGTAGTTCTCAAATTTAGCAGAAATGATCATCATTGTTAGCCCACTGTGGTCTTGAGCACATAGTTTTGTAGTTACCATGTCTGAAAGATAAGTCCAAGCAGTGTATGGAGACCTGTACACCTGATGTTTGCACCTTTTACACATCCAAACTTCCCAAGGGTAAAAAAAAAAAAAAAACAGTCTGGACAGGGTTGACATGATGGTTAAGGTGTTTACCTTACAGACACAAGGTACAGGGTTTAAATCTCACTTTGGGAAGCATGGCTACATTTAAAAAGGCTACTGGGGTTGTTGGCCTAGTAATCATCTATGAACCTAAGAATCCCATTTCATAATCCACAGAAACAGAGAAAATCACTAGCTACAGCAGGCAAAAGCAAATTCTGTATTTCATCTGGTTTTGCAGGAAGGTAGGTTCATCCATTGATGGGGTTAATGACAAAATATAACTGCCTAAATCCTAGAAGAGTTAAAAAAGTTGTACCAGAAGGTAGAAAGTTAGTGTAGACAAACTGCAGAAGTCGGGGAGGATAAGAAAGAGGAAGTGGCAAGATGTCTGGAGAAGAAATAAGACTTAGCTGGGGAAGAGGGTAGAAAATAATGGTCTCAGGAATCAGTGAGCTGCACTGGCCTCAGTTTTCACTAAAGGCACTCCTTCATCTTAGTCCTCAGTTGTAGCAGACCATTTCACACAATGACAACACATACTGTGCCACTGACCCAGTAATCAAAACAAAAGGTAACACTCTAGGTGACAACACATACTGTACCACTCACCCAATAATCAAAACAAAAGGTAACACTCTAGGTGACAACACATACTGTACCACTCACCCAATAATCAAAACAAAAGGTAACACTCTAGGTGACAACACATACTGTACCACTCACCCAATAATCAAAACAAAAGGTAACACTAGGTGACAACACATACCGTACCACTCACCCAATAATCAAAACAAAAGGTAACACTCTAGGTGACAACATATACTGTACCACTTACCCAATAATCAAAACAAAAGGTAACACTCTAGGAGACAACACATACTGTACCACTTACCCAATAATCAAAACAAAAGGTAACACTCTAGGTGATAACATATACTGTACCACTCACCCAATAATCAAAACAAAAGGTAACACTCTAGGTGACAACACATACTGTACCACTTACCCAATAATCAAAACAAAAGGTAACACTCTAGGTGACAACATATACTGTACCACTCACCCAATAATCAAAACAAAAGGTAACACTCTAGGTGACAACACATACTGTACCACTCACCCAATAATCAAAACAAAAGGTAACACTCTAGGTAACAACACATACTGTACCACTCACCCAATAATCAAAACAAAAGGTAACACTCTAGGTAACAACACATACTGTACCACTTACCCAATAATCAAAACAAAAGGTAACACTCTAGGTAACAACACATACTGTACCACTCACCCAATAATCAAAAGAAAAGGTAACACTCTAGGTGACAACACATACTGTACCACTCACCCAATAATCAAAACAAAAGGTAACACTCTAGGTGACAACACATACCGTACCACTCACCCAATAATCAAAACAAAAGGTAACACTCTAGGTGACAACACATACCGTACCACTTACCCAATAATCAAAACAAAAGGTAACACTCTAGGTAACAACACATACTGTACCACTCACCCAATAATCAAAACAAAAGGTAACACTCTAGGTGATAACACATACCGTACCACTCACCCAATAATCAAAACAAAAGGTAACACTCTAGGTGACAACACATACTGTACCACTTACCCAATAATCAAAACAAAAGGTAACACTCTAGGTGACAACACATACTGTACCACTCACCCAATAATCAAAACAAAAGGTAACACTCTAGGTGACAACACATACTGTACCACTTACCCAATAATCAAAACAAAAGGTAACACTAGGTGACAACACATACCATACCACTCACCCAATAATCAAAACAAAAGGTAACACTCTAGGTAACAACACATACCGTACCACTTACCCAATAATCAAAACAAAAGGTAACACTCTAGATGACAACACATACTGTACCACTCACCCAATAATCAAAACAAAAGGTAACACTCTAGGTGACAACATATACTTTACCACTCACCCAATAATCAAAACAAAAGCTAACACCCTAGGTGATAACACATGCCGTACGACTTACCCAATAATCAAAACAAAAGGTAACACTCTAGGCCTGTCCTACTTTGGCACACCATCCATCTGTTACTGCACATCTTCTACATTTTTCCATGTTTCAGGTTTACCCTGACTACCACTACTGCAGGTAATTTGGACACAGAACTTACAATGTTGGGATCATAGGTTCATAGCTTAATAGGTTATCAGAGGGCTGCTGACTGGTTAGAGCACTTGTAATCTACCCACTGCAAATTCCACTGCTTGCTAACCCTTTCCATAAGGGACTGAGAAGCCACATTTGGAGTGAATTTACTTGTACGCATAAGCATTGTCTAGGTTGTATTAGAAGAAGGTGAGGGAGCTACTTTTTTAAAGGGAAAGTCTTTTCCAGAAGAGAGAGAATTTTTTGACAGAGGTATTTATCCTGCCAGCAGATAATGGCTATGTTGTAGTACTGTTTTAGGTCTCTTGTGCAGGCTTTTGTGGTGTTGCAGACTGTGAATGTGAAGGATGTCACAAATAAATGGGTCTTTTGAGGCCTTGTGAGCTAGGCAGGTGTTACCACTTAGGAGTCTGTATGAGAGAAAAAAGAAACAGGGATTTAAAACATTCTGTATAGCTCATGGTACTCTGGCCTTTGATTTCCTTTGTGAGGAAATACTGGATTTTTATTGACCTGGATCATGCGTACAGTGTTTGAACTCATATATAGCGAAAAAAGAATTATACTCTCGGTTTCATTTCTCCAAGTCTTTTGAGTTTCTAATACCATGAGGGGAATGGACCCCATTCCTAAGTCAAAGCATGATTACAATTCATGAAATTAGTATTGTTTCAGTCTTTGATGTTAGCCAGAAGTGCTCTTCTCAGCACTTGCAATGTGCCCAGAATTGAATCCTTCTGCAATTGCATGTATTAGCAAACATATCTAAGTAGAATTATAAATATTTTTTTTTTATAGGACCAATTGCTCCAACTACTATTGGAACTGGCTGGGTGTCCTTCTTCCACACTGCCCTCATTTCTGCCTGTAAATCCTGCTATTTTATGACTTTGTGTCTCTCTGTATGTAATACATTGTAGGCACTGGGTGTATCAATTTCAATGATCAATGCTGTTTTTGTCTTCTTTTTATGAATTACTATATCTGTTTTTCCTGGCATCTGTTTTTTCAACTGTTGGTAATTGGTGGTTCCATGTGATATAAACTTCATCATTTTCTATAATGCTTTGTGGCTCATGTTTCCAACACTTCTCATCTTCTTCAATATTATAATGTTTGCACAATCCCTAACACAACAGTCTTACCACATTATTATGCCTTTCAATATACAGTCCTTCTGCATTAGTGTATCAGATGCAGCATCAAGATATGTGGCTGTTTCAGATTCTGTTTTACAAAACCTTCATCTGTCTGTTTCTCCCACATGTTTACTTCAATGGACTTTGTAAACCAATGTGTATGTAGTCCACTATCCCGGGTTGCCAATATTAACCTTTTGTCTTTTGGTTTAAATTCACCTCTCCTTAACCATTCCTTCATTCGGTCTGATCAACATGAGGTTGTTCCAAGAGTTTTTGTACTTGCAACTATATTTATGCATTTTCCACATTTCTTGCCTTCTCATCTGATCCTTTGCCTTATATTCTTTCATTTGTGTTTTTGGCACATTAAGTTGCTGCCTGATTTTTATTTATCTGATTTTTATGGGCCAGATAATGGAAAACTAGTGAGGGATGATAAAGATCTTCATCCTAGAATACATACTTTTGGTAATCAACTGGGATTAGTAGAAGAATTGACTAATGACAGCAGATATGTGTTAGTCAAGGGAGAGTTCATTGTCTACAAAAGTGCTCATCTCCCTGATAACCGTGTCTGTCTTTGAGGGTTTTACTGTTTATGTGTTAGATATACAAGTGTTAATGCTTCCAAAGAGCAGGGTACCACATTTTTAACATTAACTGTAGGCCATGAACCTGTCACCATAGTTTTGTACATGTAAGACCCTCTTGGAGGATTTGGGAGAATTATGGGAGACTGTAATAGCCCCAACTGTGCAGTCTCCTGGAAGCTCGTTCATCCAAAGTTCTTTAATATCAGATCTGACATCAGAGAATAAAACCAAGCAGGAGCAGCCCTAGTACATAGCCCAAGGGGACATTACTAACCTTATATTTTATGTTATTTTATTTTGTTTGTTAAGTGGTGTAGAACACAGATCCCACTGGACCATTTTAGGCTGAGTCCAGGATACAAAGTCGAGAATACAAAGAGCAGTATGCAACAATACAGAATTTGCAACAAATCTTAGCAAAGTTTACAAAGGCAAGTACATAGCCCTAAAAAACATACTAACAACAATATGCAAAATCTAAAGTTTACTATCAGAGGCATAGCCAATAAAATTTAAAGTTTACTATCAGAGACATAGCCAAGGTGAGGTGAAAGGAGAGGCTGATCCAGGTGCAGGGAATTATGGGACATAATCAGCAATGCCAAAGCGGTACCTGCATTCAGGAATGAATACCAATATTGCATTTGTGGTCAAATCTGAAGCACTTAGTGCCTGGTATTTTAACTGCAGTAAGTGTGGCAAGTCACTTATTACACATATACAGCTTCAGAGTAGAGGAGCTTTTGTGATTTTTTTCCCTTGGAGTTAATGGGGGTGCCAGTTTCTGGAACTGCACAAGGTACCAGATAACCTAGCTATGGTTTTGCTTATTATATACAGAATGTACAATAGTTTTGACAGATGTAAGACACAGGAAGGGAGAGAAAAAACAGAGAACAAAGCAAAATAAAAAAGGTGGAAGGTATGAGAAGGTAGAGGGGGGAGATGTAGTCTTGAAGTTGACAGAGAAAAGATGAGGTAAATTATGTGGAAAAAGAAAATTGAGCTATGGGGTATGTGATAACTGCCGTATTTTAGAAGCCTTTGCATTGATCGTGATTATGTAATGAGGGATTTAATTATTTGTGGGATTGTGGGAAGGCTGGGATGATTTTAAATGAAGTGGGATGGAGGACCAAGCTATAGGACTGAATATGGAGAAGGCATGTTCAGTGGACAATAGTCTTTTGAAGGGGAGCTGGAGATTGATGGTTTGTGCACGAAGGAATCTTAGATAATAGGGAGTATATAATTCTTGAATTCTATGTCTAAGGAATGGAAATGAGTTTAGGTTATTGAGTTCGAAGATCATGCTTGCTATTAGGAGTGTGGCTCTACTGTGCAGATGATGTAGATGGAGTCACTTGACTCTCTGTAGCACAAAGCAATGGTGCTATCTTTTCTTGGCAAGGAAAATCAACTAGCAGAGGTTAAAACATGTGAACTGAAGTGATTGGAAGTCATTTTTTGAAGCTGTTAAAATTAAGGGGAGCCCATATCCTAGTTTAAGTAAGAGCTCTTTTTCCCCAATATCTGGTCTACCATCTGGGGAAGGAAAATGGGAGATTTTTTTGGACCAGAAAAGCAGACTGGTTACCCTTGCTTTAGTATTATGGACATGCTTTTGTGGGTGGACATTTGAGTCAAGCCATATACCAAGGTATATCCAGTGTTGTCCAGTTCCAGCAGGATCTTAGGAGGGCAGTGTAATTGACCAGTTGGGTGTGTTTGGCTAATTTTTAAGGGATGCAAAAAGAACATATTTTTAAGCTGAAGATCCGTTTATGGACATGATGCCAGTTAGATAACTTAGTCCTGTTTCTAGTTGCTTTTAATAGCTGTGTGTGAGGGCCACAACCTGTAAATCACCATATTATCAGCATATAGAAAGTTTGGGATCTGTGGAATGACTGTAAAGCAATTTATTAGTGAACAGAGAGATCAAAATGAGTGAAAGGTTGATGAACTTTGAATTGTCTGTTAAAGAAGAAACAGTGAAATGATATTGCTGCTCTTGAACTAATTCCACTAGCATGCAAATAGTGAAGTAGAAGATTAAGGTCTCCTATACGAAAGTCTTCAGTGAGGTTGATGCATATGGTAACAGCTAGTTCCCATTTTGTCCAGGTTTATAAGAATGCTATCAGTAGACATGTAGAGTACAGACATTGCACTTATTCCACTCCAAAGGCCATGCTGGAAGGGTAAGAGGATCATGTGGGTTTGCAGGTATTTGGGAATTTGATTGCAGTTGAGTTTTTTCAAATATTTTGCCCAGGGTAGGCAGAGTAGAAATGGGGGCAGACATCCTTGATACAAATTGCCTTTTGGTTTTACAATGTCAGTTTTTCATTGAGAAAGCATGAAAGAGTTGATCAGACATATATTAAACAGGTGAATAAGGGGATGTACAATGAATCAAGGTCGCAGATCATCCACATATGTTGGTGCATTCAAAGTACTTTTTTCAAGGAGGGCAGCCATCTCTTTGTGTCTTATTTTTCTGTAACACAATGCTGGGGTGAAGGATCAGGAGTTACAGGAGAGTTATAAGGATTAGGAGTAGAGGAGAGAATTGTGGGATTCTGTGAATTCTTTCATGTTGTCTGGGAGTGAGGTCTAATCCTGAGGAAGTAGGTAGGATTCTCAGATTTATGGAATTATTTACTTGCTTGCACCATGGACTTTGTTTACTGAATTACAGAACTTTTTTCTGATTATGCTAGAGAGAAAATTGTATTTGTCTAATGAGGTTGGCTTTATGGCATCTTGGGTTTTTTTTTTCTGGTTTGGTGTCCTAGTTGTGTGAATTGGAGACTATGTTCTGATGATGGAGAGAAACTCCAAGCTTACCAAGGTTTTCTGTATAAATTATATAGAGATATGAGCTGTTTGGTGAGCCTTTTTTGCAATTTGATCGGTCTGAATATTTTTAGAAAGTGTTTGTTTTGAAGACAATGAATTAAATTGGTAAATGACTGGGTAGACTGGTGGGGTCTCATTCTGGTGTGAAGGAGTGCCAGTTAGTTTGTGTCAGCTCACTTTTTCATATATTGCTGGGGTATTAAGACAGAAGGCAACTAGAGAAGAGAGAGGTCTTGATATATTGGAGGCTGGTAGTATAAAGTTAACGGGGGGTAGTAATAATTCATCCTTATGGGTTGGTCTCAGGTTGGGGTTATTTATTAGCACCAAGTCATTGAAGGAATGGCTTCCTGAGTTGAAGTTAGGCCTGGTGGGGGTTCAATAACAACTTTTTCTAGACCTTACTTGATAATGGTGTCCAGAGCATCTGTGTTTAGGGAGTTTAGAAGGTTACTACTTAAGTTATCTGAGATGATAATACTGGATTTAGGATCTGTAATATTTGTTAGATTATTCAGAAGGTCAGAATGTTATTTATTTATTTAATCATTTATTTAATTAATTGTTTATTTATTTGTCCTTTGATATCTGAGAAAGCCCAGCAGAGCCAGTGTCCATTTTCAATGGAAGCATGGGGGCAAAATCTCAGCAACATATTCAAAAACATTTAAACAATAGTTGAGTAATTATACACAAAGGGAGAAAGAGCACAACAGATTAAATATTTTACAATGAGATTTGGAGATAAGTTCCACAAAAACACACATAAAAACATTTCACAGTAGCTGAATAGTAATTATATACAAGGGGAGGAAATCTCCATGACAGATAAAAACACAAAGAAATTAAAATACATATACAGAAATATTAGGGTTACAATATGCACTGCAAGTAGCAACACATACTACAGAAGTGGAGAGCCTATGTTAAGCAAACTAATGCATGGTTATTCAAAATATTGGCTATATTTCTAATAATGCATGGAATTGAAAAATAATAGCATAATCTGTTGCCAAAATAGACAGAGGAATATAATGAATTGAGGAGAAGTAATGAGCAGGAGGGAAAATTAAGGACACGGGGAGAGTTATTATTATTAGAAAGATGAAAATGTTATGGAAGGAAATGAGAGAGGAAAATAAAAAGCATTAAGTACTGACTGAAGAAATAAAATGAACAGTAGTGATAGTAATTTTATTTGCCAGGTTAATGGATGACCCATTAGAGTTGTGGTCATCTAGAGATGTACTCTCATTGTTGGGAAAGATGCCAATGCTGATGTTGAAATGCAAAAGGATTCCTCTTCCTCCTTATCTATTACCAAGTCTGGCACTGAAGAGGTGCAGGTATTTTTGGGAATGGTCTGTATGATTGGGGAGCCTTGTCTAACACATGATTCTGATATGCCGGGTATATGGGGCACCTATACAGAAAGAAAAAAAACATGGATTTGCTCACTTTTGTTTAGAATGCTGCCAACACTGACTGAGGCTATGTGTAGCTTGCTAAAGTTGTTAACAAATGAGAATAAAGAGCTTGTGGTGTTACGATGGATGGGGATTTTAATTTTTATTACTTGAATAAACCTTTTTGCCATGTTGCTTTTAGCTTTTTGTGTTGGATTTTAGCCTTTTGAGCTTTCTGACTGCTCAGGTATGGCAACCCGGTTTAGTAGTGAACCAAGGTGGTACCTCTGGTCCACATCAAACAATACAAAATAACAGGCAGCTGTTACCTACGGATTGCATTATTTTTGATGATGAATTGGAACCGTCGATTGGTAACAGTGATTCAGTACCTGTGGTTACTGTGGTGTATTCAATGGACTGGGTTGTCTTGCCGTAGCTAGTGTTCTGTGGGGGCGGGGGAACGTGCATGATATAAAGGCTGCGAGACAGGAAGTTGGGGCATTGCATTGCATGTATGTTGACCGGTCAATAAAGCTTGGAGTTGGTACTAACTGCACACCATTGTCCTTCTTTTAAGGTAAAAGAATACGACATGGTGTCAGAAGTGCTGTGTGGCTGTGCTTGGGAGTGCTGACCTTTGTTGACGATTGCACGAGGGGCCAAGTGGTGGAAAGCGGACATGTTTGACGAATGGTCGGCAGCCACGCTAGAATCAATATGGCGACCAGTGCTCCCAATGCTACGTTCAGTATCCAGCCGCCAGAGCCCTTTGACTTCTAAACCCCGAATGGACACGGTGGATACGCCGGTTTGAACGGTTCCGCAGGCCAGCAACTTATCCTCCAACCCAGAGGGAACCAGGTGAACACCTTGATATACTGCATGGGCGATGAGGCAGATGACGCTTTGAGAGGCCTCAAGCTGACCGAGGCAGAGCACCAGGAGTATGCTAAAGTGAAGGAGGGTTTGAAAAGTTCTTTATCGTCAAAAGAACATTGTGTATGAACGTGCGATTTAATATGAGGAAACAAGAACTGAATGAGACTGTTGATGCTTTTGTTACTGCCTTGCATGCTTTAGCCGAACACTGCAATTACGGGACGTTACATGACGAGCTTATAAGGGATAGAATTGTTGTGGGCCTAGCAGATACTAGACTGTCTGAGCGGATGCAGATGAGATAAGAGTTGGAGTTAGAGTAGGTAAATATGGCCAGACAGTCGGAGGAGGTTAAGAAGCAGCAAACGGCCTTGAGGTGTGACAGTCCCGCCTTGCAGTACAACGTGAACGCTGTGCAGTCACCACCGGACACCAGACGCAGACCGGAGGCTTGAAAAGTTGGGGCAAGCCTTTGGCCAAATTTTCAGCGCCAGCACAAGAGTAAAGACGCCCGCCTCGCTGTGTTACAGGTGTGGGGGCCATTTCACCATAGACTCCTATGCCCCGCGACTGCTGCAAGATGTCGCTGGTGTGGGAAGAAGGGCCACTATCAGCGGGTTTGCCGACAGTTCAAGGCAGTGCAGAGTATTGAGGAAGACGAGGGGGGAGGCGTGATGAACAGGGGTTCTTCCTTGGCTCTGTCTCTTCCGGGAACCATTCTTGGATTGTGGAGGTGCAAATACAGGGCACACCTATGACTTTTAAGCTTGACACGGGGGCAGATGTCACTGTTATTTCCAAGTCAAACCTGCACAACTTGTTCCGTGGGAGGAACGCTCCTGTGCTCCAGCGGCGGAGAAACCCTTGCTGGGTCCTGGAGGGATGCCATTGGTGGTTATAGGATCCTTGGAGCTTAAGCTCAGCTACGGACAGAGACAGACATGCGAGAAAGTGTATGTTGTGCAGGGACTCGCATGCCGCTTTTGGGCATTCGTGGTATTTTGGGTATGGGTCTCCTGAAACGTGTTGACTCTATCAGCATGGCGTCTTTGAAGGCCTCTTACCGGAGTTGTGCTCTGGGTTGGGGGTAGTGCAGCGGAAATACCACATAAAGCTCCAACCTAAGGCGGTGCCTTATTCCCTGAAGACCCCCAGGAGGATACCACTGCCATTGATGGGGAAAGTGAAAGAGGAGCTAAAGAGGATGGAGGCGCTGGGCGTTGTTACCAGAATGGAAGAGCCTACCGATTGGTGTGCAGGCATGGTGGTAGTCCCAAAGAAAGACAGTAACAGGCTGAGACTGTGTGTAGACTACACTAAGTTAAATGAATATGCAGGAAAGGTTCGTGCTGCCCTCGGTTGAGCAGAGTCTTGGGATGCTTGCTGGGGCGAAGGTGTTTAGCAAGCTGGATGCCAATATGGGATTTTGGCAAATTCCTTTGTCGGAGGAGTCGGCTTACCACATTCATAACCCCTTTTGTTCCCTTTGGCATTAATTCTGCACCGGAACACTTTCAACGCATGATGGCAGAGGTCATTGAAGGACTAGAGGGTGTGATTTGTCACATAGACGATGTGTTGGTCTGGGGTGCCAGGAACTTCATGCAGTACTTAAGAGGCTGGAAGAAGCTGGTATTACGTTGAATATAGAGAAATGTGACCTGTCGAGAGGCACAGTGACCTTCTTGGGCCATGTCATTACGAGTTCTGGTATAAGCCCGGATCCAAGGCGGACCGCGTCCATCACAGAGATGACAGCACCTGCTACAGTAGGAGAACTCAGAAGTTTCCTGGGCATGGTGAATCAGGTGGGGAAGTTCATCCCTCATTTGGCTGAGAGGGATAGAGCTTTGAGAGACTTATTATCAAAAAAGAACAGCTGGTACTGGGGTGGGGATCAGGAGAAGGCATTTAATGATTTAAAAGAGGCAATCACCTCACCTCCAGTTCTGGCTGTGTATGACCCGAAGAGGAATACGAAGGTTTCCGCAGATGCATCATCCTTTGGGTTGGGGAGTGTGTTGCAGCAACAATGGGAGGATGGCTGGAGACCCGTGGCATACGCATCGAGGTCACTTTCGCCCACAGAGCAACGATATGCCCAGGTTGAAAAAGAGGCTTTGGCATCTACCTGGGCATGTGAACGCTTCCGAGATTACCTATTGGGCAAACCATTTTGTCTAGAGACTGACCATAAACCCTTGGTCTCCCTGCTGGGTGGCCAGGCGTTGGATCTTTTACCGCCCAGAATTCAACGCTTCAGGATGAGGCTGATGCAGTTTTCGTACACGGTGCAATATGCTCCAGGGAAATCACTGTGGGTGGCAGATGCCCTGTCACGTTCTCCACTTAAAACCAGGCTAACCCCGGAGGAAACAGAGTTAATGGAGGATACGGATATATATGTGCATAGTATTGTGGAAAACATGCAGGTGAAGCCATCCTTCCTCCAAACCCGGAGCAGCTGAAAGCGGACAGTGTGTGTGTGCGGGTTATGGACTTGTGCAGCCAGGGTGCCCGCCTGCGAACCAGGAACCTTTACTGAAGAACTACTGGCCAGATCGTTTTACTCTAACAGTGAAAGATGGGTTGCTTTTGAAAGATTCGCGCCTTGTTATCCCTCTGCCATGCGTAATGAGGTGTTGTCGGTTGCATGAGGGACATCAAGGCATTGTGAAGTGCAAAGCCAGAGCCTGTCAGACCGTTTGGTGGCCTGGGCTTAGCCAACAGATAAATGACATGGTCTTAAGATGCAGGACGTGCATCTCAGAGAGAAGGAATCCTCCTGAGCCCCTCCTTCCAACGGCATACCCTGACCGTCCATGGCAAAGAGTGGGCGATTTGTTTGAATTGAAAGGACATACTTACCTTCTTGTTGTAGACTACTTCTCCAGGTTTCGAGATTGCATTGTTGAACCATACCACATCCAACGAGGTCATCATCCACCTAAAATCTTTTTCGCCGCCATGGTATCCCAGAGGTACTTGTGTCTGATAATGGACCTCAGTTTTCAGGGCAGTCTTTGCGGCCTTTGCAACCGCGACCATGTTACAAGCAGCCCCAGGTTCCCGGGAGGCGGAACGGGCGGTGCAGACGGTGAAGAATCTGCTAAAGAAAAGTACAGATCCGCATATGGCTCTCTTGGCGTCGGACAACGCCGCTGCAGAATGGTTATAGCCCTGCGGAACTTCTTATGGGACGGTTATGACTTCCCTCCCATTTATCCTCCACAGTTGGACCCTGCTCTGCCTGATTGGAGAAGGCTCAGGGGGAAAGAGGGGGAGAAGAGGGTGTATAATGGCGAAATCTACAACAGACGCCATCGGGCCAGGCCGTTGGGGAATGTGTTGCCTGGTGACCAGGTGTGGGTGACAGATCTGAAGACCCCAGGTATGGTAGATCAAAACCATTGCGAGGTCTTTCAAGGTTGACGTGCCGCAGGGACTGCTGCATTTGATTCCCTTACCTGAGCCTGACTGTGAACCAAACCCTGGGTGTCGGGAAAATGTGCCAAGTAAGGTCGAAGAGGCCTTGCCATCTTGCAATGGCCTTCCCGAACCCGGACTCGGTGATGTGGTGAGGACCAGATCTGGAAGAGTTATTAATAAGCCGGACCGCTTGGATCTGTGAAGTTCCAGGCAGAAATAACAATGTCTTGGGGGTTTATAGTAATCTGAATGTGGCTAAGTGAAAAGGGGCCTTATGGAAAGGGAGATGTGGTGTATTCAATGGACTGGGTTGTCTTGCCGTAGCTAGTGTTCTGTGGGGGCGGGGGAACGTGCATGATATAAAGGCTGCGAGACAGGAAGTTGGGGCATTGCATTGCATGTATGTTGACCGGTCAATAAAGCTTGGAGTTGGTACTAACTGCACACCATTGTCTCGCGTCTTCTTTTAAGGTAAAAGAATACGACAGTTACAGCTATGCCTGAGGCTAGAAGGAGCGAGAGATTACAGAAGGGCCCACATGTGTTCTACAACTATAATAATAGACAGCATGATAATAACAACAACAATAACACAACAGGCCACAGGTATTTCAACATGCCAATCCCTCAGGGGCCAGACCAAAGCAACAAAGGAATCAGTATGCCAACAGGAACAATTCAAGGACCACCAAGAACTTTGTGTGACAGTAAAGGAAGATACCACGAATGAGGAAAATAGTTCCTCCATGGAGGTTTCTTCCGATTTCTTTATTTCTTTTGTTGCATTAAGCCCATTGACCCAAGATTTGTGGTCTGAAGTTGATGTTTTTCATAATATGTCTATGTCACTGGCAGATGAAAATGATGTTCGAATACGCGAACCAGGACCCTTGATTATATCTAATAAAGACAATGATTTTAAAGTTTTTAATTTTTCCTCTAGTGTTATTTCTAGTGAACTAGTTGAATTTTTGGCCAAGGGGTATACATATGTACCACATCACTGGGTGGATTTAGTAAAAACTATTATTGAGTTAAAAACATTTACTAGGAAACTGAATTTTCAAATTTTATTTGGTAAAAATTTACATTCAGTAGTAGCACAGGTGTTTCATACATCCAGTACATTCAATCCTCCCCTACATCCAGTTTTGCAGACATTTGAGGCTTTATGTGAACTTGACTTTAGACATATGGTTAAAAGAAGTACGGTTACAAACATAAGCTCAGATACCAACCGAGTTGAACGTGATTTCATTGAATACATACAAGTGAATACATTGAATACATACATTGAATACAGGACATTCGGGTATGTAAGCCAGATAAAGGGAGCGGCTTGGTGATTTTTGACAGTAGTGATTACAATGTTAGAATGAACCACCTACTGGACAATGAGGCTTATCAAATAAGTTCTAGATCTGAGGTTAACACAGCTTACAACTTAGTTAAGAGCTGTATAAATGATTTGTTCATTGAGGGCCGCATTGACCAAGCTATGTTGAATTATATGACCACTCTTTTTCCTGTTTATCCGACTTTATTTGGTATACCCAAAATACACAAGGACCTGGTTAATCCCCCTTTGCGACCCCTAGTAGATGGTCGAGGTTCGCCAACATATGTCTGTGCCAAAGTCATAGACTCACTATTACAGAAATATGTTGTTCTTGAAGAACAAATTTGAAAAGATTCCTGGTCTTTTTTAGCTAAAATAAGTGATTTGGAATATGTTGAAACTTATAATTTCTTGATAATAGATGTCAAGAACTTATATATACTTGTATTCCATACCAAATAGGCATGGAATGGGTTGCATTTATGATGTTAAAACACAATGCTTCAAGCAGAGATGTTTCTTTAGTGTCAGAATTATTGGACTTGGTTCTTACGAACAACTTTTTCATATTTAGCAAGCAGTTTATTTTACAAAAAGTGGGTCTGGCAATGGGCTCCCCTTGCGGGGCGAGTGTGGCTAACCTGGTTATGGCATACTGGGAGTCCGAGTATGTATTTAAAAACACTACTGTTTCTAATTCTGCAGCTTACTATACTAGATATTTAGATGACATATTTGTCTTACTTAAAGGTGACATTAAAGTAGGTGAGGACCTATTAGTTAGTTTGAATACATCAACTGACTTTCTCCAGTTTACGTCAACATTTAGTTCAGAGTCCATAGCATATCTGGATATTTTGTTGACCAGGAATAGAATATTAAAATGTTATACAGCAAAAATATTCAGAAAAAAGACTTATTCCAACACATTTTTACACTTCTCTAGTTGTCACCCTTTCCATCAAAAGAGGACAGTTATCAAGGGGCAACTTGTTAGAGCTTCCTGTATTACCTCTAAGGATGATGACTGTCTTGATGAATGTCAATTTTTAAAGAATCTATTTCTCCATCGAGGTTATCCAGAGTCTTTCTTGGATTCACTGATAGAAGAGGTTAACATTAAGAGGGAAAGGCTTATTTTTAAGCCAATATTGGCCCTTAGGGGTAATGGAGGGTCGATCTCACAAAGTATGGATACCTTGGCGTCACCTACAAATAATTCCTTAGTAATAGAAAAGGGACAAGCACTGGCTTGTAGTTTTATAACCACATACAGTAGTCATAGTTCCCTATGTGTGAATATATTGAAGAAGAATTGGGAACTTTTTAGATGTAACCAGATTCTATTTGGCAACTTTGTTAAGTCTCCAAGTATAGTATTCAAACGGGGGAAAAATCTTAAGGATTTATTTGAAAGACAACAATTCGGTCCATTTAAACTAGGTAGTATGTAGAAATGTGAGAACCGTAATTATTGTAAATATGTAGACACTGTTAATTTGTTCTCAGTTGCAGGTCACAAGTACAGATTAAAGGATAGATTTAATTGTAATTCTAAAGGTCTAGTCTACTTAGCCAGATGTGTTTGTTGCCCTGCTTTTTATGTAGGGAAGATGGAGCATAGGCTCCAGGATAGGATGTACGAACACCTGTATGCCATTAATCGTAATAAGCCTGATAATGCATTGGCCAAGCATATCCACCTGAACGGTGATCACAAGTTTAAGTTTCTAGCTATCGACAAGGTAGAGCACAGTATTAGAGGGGGACCCTTTACCCTCACGTTGGAGGAGCTAGAACTTAAGTGGCAGATCAAATTAGATGCAGGTAATATTCCTGGCTTAAATGAATTTACTTCTATCAGCAGCATTCTTAAATTGAACAGTTTGCTGAGATAAAATGTTTTTTTTTAGGGTTATTTAAACTTTCTGAAAGTTTAATTTGATTTCATTTTATTTACTTTTGTATGAGTCGAAGAGCCTGATCCAAATGTATACAACACTTCTGCAGTTACTTTTAACCATGGGAGCTTGTTTAGAAAAACAGCAAGTTTATTTATGGGTTTATCCCATTGGGGATTGTTTTTGTGTTTATGTGTAAGATTTTATTAAACTATAGACACATATGTTTTATATTTGATTAAGTAAATATTGTGCATTTTAGGTTTGTGTATGATTTATTGTTTTATCTGGAGTGTGTTTCTTTAATGAGTCAACTATCCTGCATTTTTGGTACTAATTATTATTTAAACTGCTATTAGTGTGTGTAAAAATCACTTCTGAAGAAGTCTGCTATGAGGGCAGATGAAAAGCGCTTTAAGTCCAGTTTATTTTGTCAGTATTAAAAGTTGTGAGTGAATTCTACTGTGTCTGGGGACGTGTTCTTCTTTTGCTTAGCTTTCCGTTCCTGTTTACTTGCTTTGCTTAAGTATATTAATTGGGGATTTTGAGATGGGTAAGTCATTTAAGGGAATTGGTATCACTACAGGGATTAGGACTGAGGTGTTGATCATTGTGCAGATCTTACATCAATGGTGAGTCTTATGTAGTCACAGGGAGACCAGTAAAAAAGGGAGAAGAAGAATGGAGAAGACTGGCAGAGTGATGTTTTTGGATGGGGAGGTGCAGAGGGTCAAAATATAATAAATCTATAGGAAAGGATTAATGGGACATAGAGAAGGGGGGACCCCAACATCACTTGCTGAAAGCAGTTCTTGGTAGTGAAAGTTCCCCCCAACACTGTGCAATAAAGCATGTGCCACATGCAGGATTGTTGGAAAGTTTAGAAACTCACTAAGAAAAGCAATGCCGATAAACTGTAAACAATGTTCAGATAGGGTGACTGAGCTGTTGGATTTGTTTTGCTGTTGCATTTTACCAAGGACCTTGAAAACAGGCACCTGCATGATCCTTATGTGCCGTACTTGCATGGTACAGATCACTTGCAAAGCTGAGAAAATTATCTAGAAGTTGGCAGGATGAGTGAGCAGCAAATGTATTTGCATTCACCTGTGCAAAGAAAAACAAAGGAAGAGCAGGTAGAACAGTAAGTAAAAGAAGTAAAGGTAGCAGGTCGAGGTCAGCAAGACCATATAGATATGTAATAGATTCACTTGTTACTCAAATCATGATGCAACAGAGTTCACACATGCATAAAGGCATGTTATAACATGAATGTAGCAGTGGAAGTTAGCTGAATTAGCTGGAAGATTAACAATAACTGGTTACTGCAGGGCTAACTATGATCTGTATATATATATATATATATATATATATATATATATATATATATATATATATATATATATATTTAAAGCAACTGTCGATCTATTCATTAAATAGTTGACTGCATCACTCATTTGGTAATGGCAGACAGTATTTCACTTGTCAATTTCATCTTACAAACAGTGATAATGTAAAAAAAGTTTATGAATGGAAAGGTACATCATTGATCATTAATAAAGTAATTATTGTTGGCACAAAAACTGTTCAATGAATAGTGGACTATATCCTGTCTTAGGCACCCACAAAGGTCATTTTGTAATACACAGTTACTTTGTTTCAGCATAAGATACAGAACGCAAGTAGGTTGGTTCAACAGTGACCTTTAAAACGTACATAAATGCCATTAAGCTGCCTTTGTCTACCACTAATTAGCATGTTAAAGGTGCAGACAGGAGGTTTACAATAGTAATATGAAACAGTAGTATCCTGTACTAAAAGCAATAACATTAATAAAAAGGTAAATCACATTACTGCCAATAAGCAATCTTCATCTGCCGCTATTTACTCAGCTTGAAGTACTGCATGCTGGTTTACTGTAATAGCTAGAAAGCCTAGTATGTCTAATAACATTCAGAAGAGTAATCCTTAGCATTGCCTTAAGCTGGGTTGCTGTGTAGTTACAGATGGTGGACATATGAATTAACAGGAGAGAACAGGACGGTATATAAACTGCTGGAGAGAGGAGGGTTGATACAGAAGAGATGCAGAAGAAGAGAAAGAACTAATTGCTTATAAAAGTGTTGTCAACATGTAACAGGTAAATGCCTTTTGAATTTTAGAGGAGAGTGTATCTACTATCCTAACTGATTTGCTATCAAAGACTATCCCTAATGGAAACTGCTTTTTGTTTTAACACTTTTACACACTTTAACTCAGCTATGGATGTCAGTCTTGTCTAGATATGTCTGGATTCTGCAGGATGGGCATTTGACATTTTCATGCACAGGTAAGGATAATCTCTACCACCACCAGTGATCACTACAACCCTTAATCTGTCCAAAGCCAAACACTTTCTCATAAGCCATGTCTTTTGAGACTTGACTGCAGATGCGTGCACAATCTTAACTACCACTTTTGCAACTGTTTAAATAAAATGGTATCCTTGTTTGTTAACAACTGAAGGTATTTTTTTGTGCTAATGATTTGCTGTTAAATACATTCTGAAAAAATGCATCACACTCAAAATACATGTAACAATTTTCTGGACTGCTCTGCCTATAATAAACTATAATGGCAGCTTCTGAATACATTCCTATTTCCACATGTTGTGAGTCCTTTCACCGTCTCATTTTGCTTATAATTCACATATACTGGGATTCAACAAAAGTACAGAAATGACCACTCTGAAATAGCGCCATATCAACACTTAGATTACAACCAATACAGCCAAGGATAACCATAAGGCCTTTTACAGCTATGTACGTAACCTAAAGGGTAGGACCCAAGTATGTGCAGAACTAGTGGCCAACGGTATCACACACATAGACCCGCTAGTCTACTACATAGATTTGGTGAAAATTTCCCTCCTTTATCCCCTCCTAACTTCCCCCCAACCCCGCCAGTCTTATATATCTGAAAATCAGGTCCTCAAAGTCTGGTTCTAGGCAAAAACACAGCATCTATGGGACCAGACGACATGCCAGGCTGTCTTCTAAATAGGCTAAAACATTAACTAGTGTCATCACTAAGTACCCTTTTCAGTCATAGCTTAAACATAGACTTTGTTCCTGCAGAATGGAGGCAAATATTTTGGCTTTTCTTTTTTCCAGTTGGAAGCAGGTGCCCTTTTTGGTGATTGAGAAAACCAGCTTCTACATCATGAGATGTATTGGCAACTGGCTTTAGATGTAGCAAATCCACCAGGATTGAATGACTATATTTTCATTGCTAGTGAACTTAAAAGAAAAGCCAACATAGTTTGAGCAAAATTTTACAATTATGGCATTCTGTAGTATTTGGACAAACAAACATTTGTTTTAGTCATTTTTACTTGGTTTAATGGTGAAGTCTTTTTTGGTATGTGTACACCATTAAGAACTTTCCTGGGCCTTGTGCAGCCTGCCTGTTGATTGACAGTTCCTGGGGGTGTGATTTACTTCTCTGAGCTTTTAAATTCAGTGTTTAGAGGAGTTTTCATGGTTCTGAAGAAGTCTATGTTTAGACAAAAGCATTTAATGGTGAATTGCAGTAATTTTACCAATAAAGGATTGTTTCTTTCTAGAACAACTGTGAACTGGAGTGGTTTCTACCATTGCTGGATTCATTTGCTGTGGTCTTTGGCTTTCTGGTCAGTTGTTTGTTCATTCATTGAATAAAAACAACGAAAGTGTAACGAAACAAAAAACAATCAAAAAGGTTTTGCTGAGGTCAATAAACCGGACTTCTCTCCTCTTCTTAAAAGGCTTACTTTATTAAAAATGTAATCCATAAGAACAGAATGAATTTATAATCCATAAAAACAAAATGAGTTAAGCACTTTTGTCCTGTTACACATTAGGACTTCCTCGGAACACCTACCATTACTGACTTGATAGTTGCCTATTAATTTGAATAACATGATGCGTTATGTAAAAAATTGTCATTCTTTATATGATGATTTTATTTTTCTTTTTTTGTGTATAGAGCCGAATTGGTTTTAATTAAATTAATTGGTTTATTATAGGGAGATTGATTAGGGTATATAATTGATCATAATTTGATCGATTTTATGAACGAAATTTATGACAAAGAAGTTAGATTGATTACCAGTATGTTTTTGGACAAAGGTTATTAAGAGGAAACTACTAACCAAGGCAGCTGAAGAAATTACGGAAAGAAGGTAATCAGATTTTCAACCTATTTTAATAGCAGAATTGAATATACAAAGGAATAAAGAAGCATTTTTAGTAGACCACAGTTTAGTTTGTGGCCTAGATATGACTACAGATAGTGCTCATTTAGCTTCCATTTTAAGAAAATATTGGACTATATTACAAGGTAACTTGGATCTTATTCATGTTATTGGTCTTTCACAACATTTTGTGTACAAAAACAGTTTTAATCTAAAAAAGATTTTACAAAATGATAATTTTAAGATATTTCCTTCTAAACTGAGTTCTAGCAAATGTAAAGGGATGTACAAATGTGGGATGTGTACAGTTTGTAGATATATTTTAGAAGGTCTGTATATTGTTTTAAGACATTTAGATAAAACCTTAAGTGTACCAGTGGTTTTTACTTGTAAAACAGTTGGAATAGCTTATATTAGTGTTTGTTCAGGGTGCCAAAGTTTTTTATGTTGGTATGACTACAAGAAGTCTCAAAAAACAAATTATGGAACATGTTTATAGTATTAAATCTAGGCATAAAAACAATGTCCTGTATAGGCATAGTTCTTCTTTTGGCTTTTCCTGGTTAGGGGTCGCCACAGTGGATTGCCTGTCCGCTCATGATTGGCAGTGGAGTTTTTTACAGTGTTGAGTTGCCAGCCTGGCACCCAACCTTCTACAGAAGGCACACACATGCACGCACTCATGCCTAGGGCCAATTTAGAGTGTCCAATCCATCTACAACATGTCTTTGGGACATGGGAGGAAACCGGAGCACCCGGAGGAAACCCATGTAACTGCAGGGAGAACATGCAGACTACACAAAGAAGGCACCCCAGCCGAGGATCGAACTGGAGAACCTCTTGCTGTGAGGCAGCAATGCTAACTGCTACACCACAGTGGCCACCTTTCCCTGTATAGGCACAGTGTGGTATGTAAACGTTATCACAAATTTTTGCTTTCAGTTTTGGAACATCTTCTGAAGGACATTAGAGGAGGAGACTATAAAACTGCTATAGAGGAAAAGAGAAACACTTTAGCAACTAGAACTAGGAGCTAATTTAACACCTGGTCTTAATGATTTTATTAACATTAAATGTTTTTTAAATTAAGAAGATTAAAAGTAAATAAATAACAACAACATTGTTACAGGATGTATCATATTATGTTATTGCGATTAATTATGTCATTTGTGTTGTTGTTCTTCGTTGGGTAATTCTGTATTTAAAATGAAGGGTGTGTTTGTGCATTAATTGTTCTGATGAAGTTTTTTTCTGTTAAGACAAAAGTGTGGATTACATTTTTTTTTTAAGACTAACTAGTGTGTGGTTCCTCTACTCTGCAAGTCTTGGTGGATTATTGTGGTTATTTTGTGTTTTTTTTCTACCTATTCATTTTAGAAGTGTTGTGATATTTCTGCTATTACTTTGCCATTGGTTGTGCAAATTAGGTTGGCATTAGTGTGCTTCAGGAAGCAATTTTGACAGAAAGAAGGTAATGTGAGTGGTCTGTATTACTTGTGTATGGTTTATTTGCTTATTGAAGTTAGGATATGAGGAGTTCACTGTGATGCTGTCTATTTACTACATAATGTAAATGATGCTTGCACTGAAACACATTACCCAAATGTGTTCCAGTGAAGTGGGACCATTGGACATGTACTTGCTAAGTAGTATTAATGACTGAAATCTTCTGTGTTTGGCGTGTATGGCTTGTCATTACCTTACACAATGTACATCAATCACATAATTCTCAAAATGATCCACATACCTGTGTATCAGATGTAATTGGCGGGTTCCAGAAATGTTGTTCACATATTTTTTTTTTGCCCCTAATGCATAATTGTCATTGCACAGGATCTTCTGAATGACTTCCTATCTTCTTTTTCAATACTTTGTATTTCCTGATTTTTTTCTTCCTCACTACAAAGACAGACATTGATTGGATGCAACAAGTTTCACATGAAAAATCCAAGGTAGTTGAGTGGTACAAAGACTCAGAAATTCATCTTCCAAAAACAGATCCAGTAACGTAATTTTTGTATCAACATGTTTTAAGTGATCTCCAGAAATATCTCGTTCATGAATTTAGAATTAGGCCTCAGTGTAAGTACTGCAGGATTATAAATGCCTTATTCAATAATAGCTTTTAACTGAATCTTGGCATCAAAATGCAATATTCCCGAAACAAGTATTCAGATAGTTTGATAAATTGTCACATTGGAAAAAATTGTTCTCCAATCATGATATGGGAATCAAAGAAACAAAAAAAATTAATCATTTAATTATTTATTCATTGTCATTGTTGACTAGGAAAGTCCGACAGGGCAAAGTTCATTTCCAGCAGAGGCCTGGAGAGAAAAGGTCCAGCAGATCCATTTAAGATACGTATGACAGAACACATTATTTACAAAGATACATTACATAGATAGATCTTAAGATATCTAGACAGAAAAAGGTAAATGTTCTGCAGTGACTCTATGCAAAGATAAAACAGGTATTTCTTCTGTATGCAAACAGTTCATGTGCAATATATGTGGCAAGCAGACAGTAGATACAATTTATAAGACATGGGTAAGGAGGGTTACAGTATAGTGGTTAGGAATAAACTGAAATGAGATAAGGAGTGTGAAACATTAGGCAGTAGGTATATAATAGTTAAATCTAGAAGGAGAGAGTCATATTGTAGCTGATGAGTCAGGGATAATGGGAATAAGAATACTAGAGTACATACTGACGCAGAATCTGATTACAAGAGAATGGTTTAAAGAACTTAAAGCAGATGGATAAAGAGGAAAGCTTATGGTCGCAAAACTGTCAGTGTGTTGGCACTATGACACAGCACTCTAGCAATATTGGTGACAATGGTGGTGACTTGGGAGCTTAGAAGCAACATGTTTCTGACACTCATTTTAGAATAGTAACTTCTTCCTAATTCTGTATGATCTAACAGTTTTCTCATTTAATGAAAATGGTTACTGCAGAATATTCTGTCATACCTTTACAAACAAGTGACTCACAAAAATACAGTGCCACATCATCTTTTGGGACTGCAAAGGCAAATCAGTTACCCCCATTAAAATGAAAGTATTTAAACACTTTACTACTAATTATTTGGTCAGTGCTGCTCTGTTCCCTCTTCTGCTCTGACTTTTCAGTATTAAATATTGCTAAGGCATACATAGATTATCACATGAAAGAGATAAATGTAACTATTATAACTATTATGTCCATTAGTATTAATCGTCTCTAGTTTGTTGCAAAAGTAAAAACAAATATAAGAAAGAAATAATTTTACCTGTTAACACATGTGATTGGACATACTGTACTATGGAGGAGTAGCATACTCTGTGTGTGGTCTAGGGAGATCTGATGCATCATTTAATTTAATCAATGAGGCAATATTGGTAAACCTATCTGAATGTTTTAATTTCTGACCAAAAGGTTCATAGGATAGAACTTCTAGATGGGTAGACTTCTTCTTCTTTCAGCTTTTTCTCAGTTAGGGGTTGCCACAGTGGATCACCTGTCCGCTCATGATTGGCAGTGGAGTTTTATGGTGTCGAGTTGCCAGCCCGGTGCCCAACCTTCCACAGAAGGCACACACATGCACACACTCACAGCTAGGGCCAATTTAGAGTGTCCAATCCACCTACAGCATGTCTTTGGGATGTGGGAGGAAACCGGAGCACCCGGAGGAAACCCATGCGGCCACAGGGAGGACATGCAGACTCCACACAGAAGGCACCCCAGCTGAGGATCAGACCGGAGAACCTCTTGCTGTGAGGTGACAATGCTAAGCACTGCACCACCGCGGCCGCCCTTTCTAGATGGGTAGACTATCCTATTCATATTAATTTATTCATTCATTCATATATATGTTCACTTTGATTCTCTGGTATAACCTTTACCTTTTTATCTACATCATGATCAAAGGGGTGCTAACCTGAATCCCAGGACTCAGTAGGCAGAGAAATGAATCCTTAATAGGATGTCAATTTATCACAAACTGAACATGCATGCACTCACTCACACATGCTGCTCAATGCCAGAAGTCTAAATCTCAAAATGCACGCACTCGAGGCCCTTCTCAGTATGGAGAACATCGATGTCTGTGCTGTAACTGAAACCTGGTTCAAGGCTCCTGAGAGCACCCAGGCACTATTAGGTTTTACCTCATATCATGCGTTCCGGCCCCAAAACCTGGACCACACCACAAAAGGAGGGGGTGTATCCATATTCATAAAGGATACCCACACCTCCAGGTTGGTACACGCACCTAAGCCGGAAACCATCCAGGTGCAACTAACCATAGGCAAAACTGCTCTACAAATTGTAGCATGCTACAGGCCACCCTCTCAAACTCAGGAACCCCACACAGCCTTCCTGAAGACACTGGAGGGTATAAATGTATCTCCAAACACCATCATATTGGGTGACTTCAACTACCCGAATATAGACAGGGAACATTACTCAAGCCCTAACTTTCTAGCCCAACGGTTCCTGGAGTTCATAAATTCAAATGCCATGGAACAGCTAGTCACTGTTCCCACGAGAGGAGAAAATATACTAGATCTCATTGTCACAAACATGGGGACAAAATGCTCCACACCGGAAGTATATCTCTCATTGGTGAGATCTGATCATAAACTAATCTCACTGGAAATCCACATCGCGCCCCCACCCCAAACAAAAAAGACCAAAGTGAAAAACTTCTCTAAAGCAAATTTCACACTACTCAAGACTGGTGTGGTATCCTTCAAGGCCCCTGAGCCAGAGGAAACCACAACCCAAGCTGCGGAAGCCCTTACAAATGCCTTCTATGAACACCTCCAGGACTGCATGGATCAGGCAATCCCAAATAAAACCAAGACTCTTTCCACAAAGGGCAAACGTCCAGTCTGGTGGACCCCAGCCATTAACAAACTTTACAATAAGAGGAGAAAGCTATTACATGATAGAACAAAATCCATAAAAGGGAAGTCACCCTGATCATTATTAGTAAAAAATACGAGCACTCATAAAATCAACTAAGGCCAATTTTGAGAGAAAAATTGCCATGGATTCAAAGGACAATCATAAGGCCTTTTTCAGCTATGTTAGGAACCTGGGTGGAAACTCCCAGATATGCTCAGAATTAGTCCAAAATGATACAAAATCACTGAACCCACAGACATTGCCAACATACTGGCAGACAGGTTCAGTGCAAACTTCACCCCCCTCTCCCCCCCTAAAGGAGAGATAACTATCCCAGCCTAGTGTAGCCTCCCGGACATCTCAAATGCGCAGGTGAAAGCTGCTCTCTCTAAAGCTAAAAACACAGCATCAATGGGACCGGATGGTGTCCCCGGCTGTGTGCTACACGAGCTAAATGAGGAATTAAACCCGCACATAAGGCAGCTGTTTAATCTCAGCCTTACCACAGGATACATGCCCAAGGAGTGGCGACGGCAACTGTGGTCCCACTCCACAAAGGCGGACCCTGGTAATTACCGCCCCATAAGCTTAACAAGTCTAGTCTGCAAAGCTATGGAGAGGATCATAATGGAGCTCATAAACAAAGATATAGGGGACTTGCAGACATTGGACCCGACCCAGTTTGGCTTTGTCAAGGGAAGATCATGCCTTTTGAACTTGGTCGACTTCTTGAAACAGTCACCAAGGCCATTGATGAGGAAAGGCAGTCCATACAGCCTACCTTGACCTTGCAAAGGCTTTCGACACAATACCCCTCGGGTATTGTAGAAAAACTTACCAGCTTAAATGTAAACCCATATGTCACAAGATGGGTTGCAAACTGGCTTAAGGACAGAACCCACAGGGTTAGAGTTGCTGGCGCTGTGTCAGACTCCAAGCCGGTCACAAGTGGTGTCCCACAGGGCTCGGTCCTTGGCCCCTATTGTTTGGCATCTACTTCTCAGAAGTACAGGCCAACATGGGAGGACTTTGGCTGACAAAGTTTGCAGACGACTGCAAACTGGGTGTCATAGTGGAAAGTGCATCGGACACGGATATCCTTCAGAAGGGACTCACGGAAACAGATAGCTGGTGCCAGAGCCATGGCCTGAAGTTGCCAAAAATGTATAGTCATACCCTTTGGGAAAAACAAGGTAACCCCAAGCTACCATATAGGTGGCAATCCACTAAGCACAGAAGAGGTTATCAGGGACCTGGGGACCCAGGTTGACAGTGGCCTTTCTTTTGACACTCATATTGCTAAAGTGGTTAGAAAGACCTTCTACATTGCCCACCTGATCATGCAGGATTCACATCCAGATCTAGTGAGGTCATTGTTCCCTGTACTCTTCACTTATCAGACCAATGATCGAGTACAATGCCCCATTCGGGATGTATCTCACCCGACATCTGCAGCAATTGGAGAGACCCCAAAAGTTCCTCACCAAAAGGATAAAGGGACTCCAAAATCTGTCATATGCTGCCAGATTGAAGAAACTCCAGCTCTATTCAGTCGCATACCGTCTGCTCAGAGGTGACATGTGCCTGACATACAAGGCCATGTCCAACCCGGAATTAATGGACATGCTCCACCTCAAAAAATCCAAATCCACCAAAACCACTAGAGCAAGCGACTTAAACCTTAGCACGGATATAACTAGGACGTGCTGGAGGGATAGATTTATCACTCAGAGACTCCCTATGCTGTGGAATAAAATCCCGGTCCATGTGAGGCAGAGCACCTCGCTGACTCTGTTCAAGAGAAATCTAGACCTGTGGATGGGAGATCGTAGGTTTACCCCAGGAATCCTATCTGTGTCACTGCTGGACAGAGGCACAACAAACTAATGGGCACAGTATTTTTTCATATAAGGGGTGGCGTAAGCCACAAAAATTTGGGCTAGGCTTATAAATGCCTTAGGGCAGATAGCCTAGTATAAACCTATGAACCTATGAACATGGCATGCTCATACTAAGGGCAATCTGGTGAATGATCAAATCACCTACAGCATCTATTTGAAATGTGTGTAGGGGGATGGAGTAGTTTGTGTTTGTGAATTGACAGAAAACTAGAGCAATTGACAGAAACCCATGCCAACACAAGGAAGGATATGTAGAATCCACATGGAAGGTATTCAAGCTAAGAGCAAAACTGAAGAACTAATTGTTTTGAGGCAACAACAATAACTGCTGAATAACCATACAAAACTCAGTTAAGGTCCAGATATCTGTTCACTGACATGTATAAGCAATGTATATCGGAGATTCTGTTGATAGACTCTTGTCATGGTTCTGAGGGCCATCAGCTACAGAATGCATTAGTTCTCTTAACTGCAATGGCAGCGACCTACAACCCATAAGCAGATAAGGTTGGGAATCTTCCTGAGTTCATGGAAAAGGATTACAAACAGATGTGCCAATGCTTTCTAGTATTACTATGACTTGTGATCTGATACCACAGGAGACATTAAAGATTAATCTGTATGACTATCACACACAGAATGAAATGCTGCAATACTCCTTATCTGATGCAGAGTGTAGGTGATTTCTGATTTGTGTATATACATTAAAATGTAACACACAAGCTTTTAACATAAAACAGAAATTAAATCAATCTGGTCTCTGTCATCTGTGAACTCCACTCACTTCTTGTTAGAAGGGAAAGTTGTATTATGGCCTTGATTACATTCATAGAAATCCCTAAATGACCATAGACCAGAATATCAGAAATATCTCAGCACCACATTGTCCATCAAATGTTTTGTTTTCTTGGTGGTTTTATAGACTAGGTAATTGCAGCCAAGAAACCAGAGATTTTTTGTCTGCACAAATCGTGTGGAGCTCATTACCTAAGCATTCATGAGGTGGCCTGTTTTGCTGAGACTTTCAGAAATGGTATGAAAAATGACTCTAATTAATCATGCTTAGCATTTACACAGCTTTATTGATAGTCGTTTGTTGAGGTCTAATACATTACATTTCTGTACTCCTGTAAGACATTTCATGACGGCAATACCAAACGATGCTGCACATAGAAGTGCAATGGCGTATGTAATGACAAATGACTTTCATAACTATTGTAAAGCTCCATCTCTTTTGTAGTGTTTCAGTTAAATGCATAAAGCTGTAGGAAGTCAAGAGCAGATTGACTGAGTTGAAAAGGGCTCAGTCAGTAATGAACCAGCTCCAGCCTCAATTAGCAAAGGAATACAAAGTGTTCAATGTTTTAATATTCAGTATGTCTATAGGTAACATGAAGTAAACAGTAAAATAAAGTGGTGCATTTTAACTCCTTTCTGCAACTTTCATAAGCACCTTGGTGATATACTGTCCTACAGGTAACTTGACACACATTTGCAGCTACAGTTTTTATTCACGCTGTTCAATATTTACAAGAACCAAGCTTATATATAGATTGCTGTTGTTCCTTGCACTATGTTATTAATATGATGAACTTTATATACCCAGCAAGCCTACACAAAAAATAAAAAAATAGTTAATTTTAAAATATTCTTCAAATGGGCAATTTCTCTTTAATTACTAGCAGCTACAGTTATGATTTCTTATTAGAAGACTGTAGATTAAACCTTTGGCATTTGTGTCTTCATATGATTAATGCCTTTTCTTTTTGCTATGTGGCAGATTACTATAGAAGAATACAGCTATGAGTTGCTAATGACATTCATTTTACAGTCCTGTGTTTGATTCCCTCAGTCTCCATCTGCTTCCTGTGTGACTCTAAACAAATCAATAAAATGGACAGCTCTCCTGGGTGACTCCTAAAACGAGGTACTTGTGCTTAATGGATTCACTTGGTTGATAAAAATAAAACATTCCCATTTTTTAATACTGTCTTTACTGATGCCTTTCTTCTGATTCAGAAATAGATTCTATGTGCACAGTAATAGATTTGCTGTATACTTTGATTAATGATGTGCAGTTGTATAATCAGCCTTTAATTCTTAATGAATTATGACCAATACTGTTGAATAGCAGTCATTGCAACATCATTGTTTGTATCAAGGGCAGGTGGAATGTCGAGAAACTAGTAATATAAGAAAGTTTGTTAACAAAAATAAATGCGTTTCTTCACCCCTCATCATTGTTGCTTGAGTGTTGCATCATCCAGCTGTTTAATAACTTTACCTTTTCTTAAAGTCATAACTTTCTTACTATATATAACACAGTACTGTACATAATCTTTTATACGCATACCCAAAATACTGTCCCATGTTTCTGTCGATTAGCCTGTTTTGAGAATTTTATTTCTATCCTCTGCCTTGTCGTTAGTCTGTTGTACTTTGTATTACAGAGTTCTTCTTTTCATCTTGGGTAGGGAAATTAACCTTTTATCAGAAGCAAAAAAGAGAGACTTGCCTTGGGGGGTTCAAAGGATCCACAAGGGAGGATAACATAGGATGGGTGGAACTGAAGAGTAAAGAGAAGGTGAGGAGAAATCAGTACAAGAAACACAACTTGTAGAGCACAGAAAACTATTTTGAACTGATGAGATATGATTCTATTTTACTGTAACAGCCCCAGGGTCTAGAGATCACTCTTTCAGAAAGGGTAATGGAATATAACTTTATTATTGTGAAGGAAAGAAAATGAGAGACAGAGAAGAGGATTGTGAACTGCGACAGACAAATGAACTAGCAGAAAGACAAGTGGGTTTTTGGCAGCTTTAGAAACTGAGTTACTCCCACTAGACCAATGTCTTCTTTCCAGGGATATAAGGTATTCACACAAACTAGGAGAAATTTGGCCAGCTCAACAGAGAGCTTCCCCTACTGTTGTTAACAAGCACAGTGGGATATTTTATATCCATCTGAGTTACCATCAACTTGGTAGCTAGGGCCTCAGTTTGATAGCACATCTAAAGGATGGCATACTTAGGTGCACAGTATCTCCCACCTACACACGCATGCATGAACGCACACATACATACACACACACTCACGCACACACACACACACACACACACACACACACACACACACACACACACACACACACACACACACACACACACACACACACACACCATCCTGCACTGCAGTATCAGTACTAAAAAAACTAATTCAACTCCCTCTTGTGGGAACAGAACCCACACTTTTCTGCACCAGAGACAAGTGTGCCATATGCTGAACTACTAAGATTGCAGCCTAATGTACAATTTTTAGGCTGTGGTGCTGCGGTAGCATTGTCACCTCACAGTAAGACGCTGTCCGGTTCGATTCTCAGCTTGAGCGTCTTCTGCGTGGAGACATGCGTGAATGGGCGTACCTTCGTTGAAGGTTGTGCGATAGGGCTGGTAACTCGGCACGTAAAAATCAACTACCAATCATTAGTGGACCGGAGTTCCGCTGTGGCGACCCCTAACCGGGAAAAGTCGAAAGACACAAACAAACAGTGTTTACACTAATCACTGAAAGTGACAGAGTACAAATAATTTTTCTAACAATTAATCTCACTAATGTATTTATTCAATTACTCATTTGTTAATCATGTGGGTGAGGTGGTCCAAGGTACCACTTTCATCCAATTACCTCAGCATAAGGAAAGCAAATTCAGCTTTGTAAAAAGACTCATTTTTGTCTTCCATTCCCAAGTTTCTAATATGGGAAACAATATGGGACATTTTTCAGTGTTCAGTCTATTAAATCATGCTCCACTTGTTGTAGTCAGTATTTTTATTTTTTTTCCTGTTGATTCCTTTGTACTATGGCAGTTCCCTAATACTTAAATGCTACATTTTTTTTCTAAAAATCCATATGAATTTTTTTTCAAAGCTTATTTCTTTCATATTTCATTAGGGGAAAATGCACCAGGGAACTTCTGAAATCATCTGGAATGTTGCAGGTCACCTGTAATAATACTGAAAATATTTAAACAACAAAGGTGCGGACTGGGTAAGGAATGTAACACAATTACTGAAATGAAGGTATGCATAAGGAATAAAAAAAGAAGAAACTGGTAATATTCTTGCATTATTATCATTGTTGTTTACAATAGACACATCTATTTTATAGAGATTTAACATGTTTATACAAACTGCTGTCCTTGCTGCTGCAATGTTACTCAGCAATAAATTACTACTGTAATTTAGTGCAACCCAGCAGGAATGCTCCGTATTCAGCAATTCTGTTTGAAAAGCCACATGAATAATGTGCTACTCTGTGTTGCAGTAATTACTGTTAAGCTTGTCTTACAAAAGTAACAGAGATTATGTGAAAGAGGCCATGATTACTGCAATGATGGAATCTGAAGTTCATAGGCCAGGACTCTATCAGCACAACCCATTCATCACAAAATAAATGTGGGGGGCAGCATATGTGGTCTCTTCTTCTCTGGTCAGTATTTCTGTACCATTTATAGAAGAAGTAACTGTAGCATATACCTGCTAGACCTGCCAGCTATTCACTGTAATATATAGCATACTTAATAAAGTCTATCTGACTTCCTTTAAAGGCAGATCAGACAAAGTACAGGGTTAGTAATAAATTCTAGACTGCTAATAACAAACCCTGAATCTTGATTCCTTAACCTTTTGCTATATGTGTTATGTTATCTTGCTGTCATGTAACTCAAAAAAAAGTAAAATAAAATTTCACAGTCATGGAATTTGGTTACTCTTTCATTACTGTTGGAATGCCCTTTTCAAAGGGTCTATATTGGATGCTCGAACTTCCAAAAGTTCGAGTGTCATATGGTCGACACCATATGATCGAACTTTTGGAAGTTCAAACATTTTAATGGAGATCTCCATACAGCACGGAATGGGAAAAGTTCCCTTTTCTGCACTGTAGTGCGCTCTCAGAGTTGGTATATCTAAAGAGCAGGGGGTGTGGGCTGCAGGGTGGCTTGCCCCCCTGCTTAAAACGTTCGGATAGGTTATTTGTGTTTTTTATTTTATTTTTTTTGGATGTTCAAACTTTTAAAAATTTGATCATATGGTTTCGACCATATGACACTCAAACTTTTAAACGTTCGAGCATCCAATATAAACCCTTCTTCAAAGTATTATGATCTACTTGCAATGTTTCACAAATATAATGACACATTAATGGATAAGGACCTCTGGTCCACCCAACCTGCATTTATGGTATTTTTTTCTTTCATAGAGATTGGTTGCAGCTTACCTATGACCCACACATTTTCTTTTTGTACACCATGCAACAGGCAAGTCTCCTACAGAATCCCTTATATCTATTCCATACATACAAGGACGCCTCATAAATTTTTGTGCCTACTAAATGTATGTAAATGCACTCTATGTAAATTTTCTTATATTTGATCCATTCATAAGAGGATGCCTCACATAATGACAGGATTTGTGATCATCTGACTGAGTAATTTTCTAGCGACCCCTTTCGCAAGGGTACAGAGATGGTTCCCATGACTCAGAATTTTGAATGAGACAAATCTGTTATCCATACTCTGGGTTTTAATTATTACATTTATAACAGTAAGCTGCCTAGTTAAATCCCAGCAGGCATTGATTTTGTGGTGGTCTTCTCCTGTTGTTTCTGGATATTTGAAGTTTTACTTCTGGAAGTGGACCTTTGGACTGCAGCAGTACTTTTGTTACTTATTTCCACGCTCCTACTTGGTAACTGCAGCCATCACACAATGGATACACCTGCTGTAGAGCTTGATTATAATCCTGAAGGGGTCAATCTCAACCAAAAATGGAATGATATTTTTGAACAACGAAGTAATCCCCTTTTGAACCTGGAACTGCATCATTCTTTTCCATCTTCATACACAGGTACTGTTGAAAGTCTTAATGAATTTAACAACAGTCTCAGGGAACTTGAAAATGATCTTTATAAGTTGCAAAGACTTGTTTGGCAGAGGAGACATATGGAGGCAAGTCTACACTTCCATATAGTCCCCCGAGGCATGCGGGTGCTCTGCATGCCGACATATGGAGATAGCCACCCAGAAATGCTGAAAAAATGGCAGCAGCTAAACCTAGATTTAAGTAATAGCTATACGAGACTTCTCATTGACTATTTTTCACCTTTTGAATCTGATTTGATTGCAAGAGTAGAGACTTTGAATAAAGATCTACGTACACAATAGAAAGGTGAAGTCTTTGAGAGAAAAATTGATAATATGTATGCCCAGGTCGCAATGTATAGTGACAAGCTACAACAGGTGAAATAAAGAAAACTACAGCATGACTATAGAGATTTTACATCTGGTCATGTGTTTACTTGGCCGAGAAACCACCAACATAATGGCATGGAAAGTCATTCTACACAATCTGTACAAACCTGACAGGATATTCATAGAAATGAACATTTGACCATGACTACTGCTGCTTTAAATGATAATCAGACTCATCACAATGATATTGTGAATGAAATGGGCGTAGCGATGGCGTCATCAAACGAAGGTTTTGAATCCAGCACTTCTCAAGCGATAGCCACTCCACCGCCGAATCAGCAGGCTTTAACCACTGTAAGAGACTCCAATACGATGGGGGCCAGACCTAAAATTCCAGGCAGGAACTTGGAACATTTTTTACCATTCCCCATGCAGTATTGGGGAACATCGAAAATCAGGTCAAGCAGTCGGGGACGGAGAAAACCCAAGTTCTCAGGAGAAAACATAGAGGTAAGACGACGGACCAGGAACTAAATCAACTTGTATTAAATTTTTCAAGTTATGAATTAAATCAAACTGACTATTCGTTGCTAAACAAGTGACTTTCTTTCATCCCTTCGCAAGGTAACAGTCTTAGTGAATTATTGACTGATTTAAGACTCTTTGGACGTACTATTGCATTGAGATTTTTGTTTGATGCTAATTATCAGTCAGGAACACAGCCTGTTAACAGATTTAAACGTAAAAGTACTTTCTCACCTAATTTGCCTGCCAATGTGGAATGTTTTATACGTATGCGTGAGAAAGACCTTTACTCGTATTTTTTGCAGTCAACACGCAAATGTTTGTATTTTAATTTAAATAAGGGAGAATGACAGTGCTTGCTATACATGTCTCATAATTGTGAATTGACTATAAAACCTGCTGACATGGGAGAGGGTGTAGTGTTGTTGGACACTTGTGCTTATAATGCTGCTATGTTAGAGATGCTCAATGATACCAGCACTTATGTTGAGATAAGTCAAGATACCTTTGTAAGAATAGTAAGGAAAGTGCATGATGATTTATATGATCTGCTAATGTGTATACAGATCACTCAAGAACTTTATAATTATTTTATGGTTGAGTCTCCATTGATTCCCTATATAAAAGGCCTATCAAAGGTACATAACAATGTTATACCCCCCCCCCTCCAATGCGACCGATTGTAGCCGGTGAGGGATGGGTGACAGAGAATATCTCTAACTATTTAGAAACAATATTAGGACCTTTGACTAGGAGTATCCCTACTATCTTAAAGGATACATACCAGTTGATAGTAGAGCTAACTAGCTTAACAGCACAACAAGCATTCCCTTTTCCCTGTATACTGGGCACCTTGGATGTCAGGAATTTATTTACCTCAATCCCAAATGATTATGGGGTTGAAGCCATTAGAGACATATTGAATATAGGGCTGGGAGGGTGGCTTAATGGCTAAGGTGTTTGCCTTACAAACAGAAGGTGCAGGGTTTGAGTCTCACAAGGGATAATTGGCTAAGCTTAAAATGGCTCACAAGGGCAGTTTGCTTAGTACTAAACAACAACAACAACAAATACAACAGAGGGTTTTAGCAATGAATTGCAGTTGCTTATCTGTACTTTATTAGATACAGTAGTCTCCAATAATGTGTTTATGTTTCAGGAAGCACTGTATGTACAGAAATGGGGTGTCGCTATGGGCACCCCATGTGCTAATTCTTATGCAAACTTAGTGATGCATCATTGGAAGAAGACTTTTCCATATAACAGTGCGTTCTATCCACACGTGCTTCTCTATAGACGATTTGTGTACGACATACTTATTGTCTGGAATGATAGCACGGATATGTTGAAGAGTTTTATAAACTATTTAGAGACAACTACTGATTTTTTAAGTTTTACTATGGAGTCTCATCATATCAAAAAATTGATTTTTTGGATATAACTATCTCCAAAGACCAATTGGGTCAGATTTCAACCTCCCTCTTTAGAAAGTCATGTTGGAAGAATGCACTGTTACACTATAGTAGCATGCACCCTCAGTTTGTATTTTCAAATACAGTAAGAAACCAGTGCACAAGGATTACTAATATCTGTAAGAATGATTTTGATATGCACGAACAACTTGAAATTATGGAAAGGTTATTTCAGGAGAGAGGCTATACTGATACCTTGACAAGGGCAATGAAGAGGTCGGTACTAAACCTGCCAGATTATAATGGGACTAGACATTATATTGTCCCTAGTAGATCTAGAAAAGTTTGTAGTGATTATAGAGACAATTCTGATTGTGTTAAGATAGCTTTTATAACTAGATATACAAATGATAATAAGAGAGTAGTTGATGTTATAAAAACGAATTGGGATGTTCTGGTTGTAGACCCCTCTATCTCTAGACTGGTAGGAGAAACAGCAAGTTTTAGATATAGGAACAGCAAGAATCTTAAAAGATTGCTCTGTGTAGAGAGAACGAACACAGAACAAAAAGGGATACACAGGGAATTACCACGGGCTGGTACTTTCCCATGTAATAAATGCAATATGTGCAGATATATTGTTGACCGACAACATTTTTTCCACCCTTCTTTAGAGTATACATTCACACCTAAATTTCATGCAACTTGTAATAGCATGAATCTTGTCTACTTGGCCACATGCATGAAATGCATGGCGTTTTATATAGGTATGACCTCTAGAAAGTTAAAAGACAGGATGTACAATCATATATATGATATTAGGAAAATGAACCAACTTAATGCATTAGCTAAGCACATCGCAGTTTATACAGACCATGCCTTTAAGTTCAGAGTTTTGCAAATGGTTATTGATAATAAGCGGGGTGGTGATAGGATGAATTATTTAGAATCGGTGGAACTATGCTGGATTTTTAGATTGAGAGCACATTTAGAACCAGGTCTCAATCAATCTGTCAGCATTAAGTCAGTGTTGGCTGCACGTAGATAGATGGAAGACAGACAGTGGTGTTTTAACCAAGTAACCATGTTATTTTGCATATAACATCACACTCATATAGTATATTTATGAGGATTTTCATTCTATTCTATTTTATTATATATATTTTTATTTTTATTCTTATTTATTAGTTTATTAACATGATTGATATATATATATATATATATATATATATATATATATATATATATATATACATGTAATTGATTGTCTACAAGTATTCTTATTTCTTATCATTGAGTAGGAAATTAGGTTAGTATTATAATTTAATTTATTAATAGGATATGGATTTTATTATTTTTCTATGACTGTGAGCAAGTTCTCATGATGTGACAATATCATACAAACTGAAGGATTTAGCAACTAGGAAGTCACAATGGGTTAATAAGTTCTTTGATGATTTTATTGATTAATTGAATGTGTTAATTAAATTGTGATGTAATAGGTGTATATATACATCTTGAAATCAGTTGGTTTTAAAATCTGATGAAGCGTGCCTGGTAGCACGTGAAAGTGCTTATTTTATATTTGGAATAAATTTTGTGCATGTTCTACATTTATTTTGTGGTGGTCTTCTCCTGTTGTTTCTGGATATTTGGAGTTTTACTTCTGGAAGTGGACCTTTGGACGGCAGCAGTACTTTTGTTACTTAATGTTTCACAAATATAATGACACATTAATGGATAAGGACCTCTGGTCCACCCAACCTGCATTTATGGTATTTTTTTCTTTCATAGAGATTGGTTGCCTCTTACCTATGACCCACACATTTTCTTTTTGTACACCATGCAACAGGCAAGTCTCCTACAAAATCCCTTATATCCATTCCATACATACAAGGATGCCTCATGAATTTTTGTGCCTACTAAATGTATGTAAATGCACTCTATGTAAATTTTCTTATATTTGATCCATTCATAAAAGGATGCCTCACATAATGACAGGATTTGTGATCATCTGACTGAGTAATTTTCTAGCGACCCCTTTCGCAAGGGTACAGAGATGGTTCCCAAGACTCCGAATTTTGAATGAGACAAATCTGTTATCCATACTCAGGGTTTTAATTATTACATGTATAACAGTAAGCTGCCTAGTTAAATCCCAGCAGGCAAACCTACTCCTTCCAGTTCCTCTTCCTTTTCTTCTGTATCCCTGCCTGGCACAACAGGGTCAGCAATGAATGCCTCGCATTTGCATTTACACTGATCTCAGTTCACATTACAATTTAAATACAAGCAATGCTTCCACTATCATATAATTTACTTTAGAAAAGTTTGAGGTCAAGAAGAGGACTGTGGGGATAGAGCATAATGCAAAGCTGAACATTGTAAATTTGTTTTGGGGCAGTAATATGGAATTACAATGATACTAGCATGTATGAAAGAGTACATATTGCCATTACTGCAGAAGATTCTAGTTTTGTATAAAAAAGTTAATCATTGCATACAGTAAGTGTGGACAAAATATGTTGCACCAAGCTGCTTATCAGTCCTCTTTTTTCAGAACTTCTTTTAAGAAGCATCCTCCACACTTAATAAGTAATTCTGCACATAACTATTGTTTGTGGATCAACAGCCAACAGACCTACTGTTCCCTATGGGTTGTGTTCATTGACTTTAATTTGCCTTTTAGATCTTTGGTGATCTGCTAATCTCACCAGTATCACTCCAGGGCTGATATTATGCCTCATCACTAACAGTGGTGCAGCAGCTCACCAGCCTCACTGCAGAGCTGACATTATGCCTCATCACTAATAGTGGTGTAGCAGCTCACCAGTATCACTCCAAGTTGATATTATGCCTCATCACTAACGGTGGTGTAGCAGCTCACCAGTATCACTGCAGAGCTGACATTATGCCTCATCACTAACGGTGGTGTAGCAGCTCACCAGTATCACTCCAAGTTGATATTATGCCTCATCACTAACGGTGGTGTAGCAGCTCACCAGTATCACTCCAAGTTGATATTATGCCTCATCACTAACGGTGGTGTAGCAGCTCACCAGTATCACTCCAAGTTGATATTATGCCTCATCACTAACGGTGGTGTAGCAGCTCACCAGTATCACTCCAAGTTGATATTATGCCTCATCACTAACGGTGGTGCAGCAGCTCACCAGTATCACTGCAGAGCTGACATTATGCCTCATCACTAATAGTGGTGTAGCAGCTCACCAGTATCACTCCAGAGTTGATATTATGCCTCATCACTAACGGTGGTGTAGCAGCTCACCAGTATCACTGCAGAGCTGACATTATGCCTCATCACTAACGGTGGTGTAGCAGCTCACCAGTATCACTCCAAGTTGATATTATGCCTCATCACTAACGGTGGTGTAGCAGCTCACCAGTATCACTCCAGAGTTGATATTATGCCTCATCACTAACAGTGGTGTAGCAGCTCACCAGTATCACTGCAAAGCTGACGCTATGCCTCATCACAAACAGTGGTGATTCTGTCTTTGTTTTCTCAGCCACATTATCTATCAGAATTCAGCAGTCCATAAGGGTCTTCTTGGCATAGTATGAAAAAGGAACCATTTTTTTTCCCACAGCAGCATAATCTATATTTCATTAGTTATATATTTATTTATTAACCATGCTAGGTCACTTCATCCTTGCAGACTTCTTTTCACCACAACCTAGGCCATAAGCTCAAATGTTCTGTACATAAATAGCTTAGAATTGTCATTCAGCTAGCATAACTTTGGTAGCAAAATCGACTGTGTGGAAAATATGTAACCTCCACACAGATAAAAGCTAGACATCGGGATCAAACCCCAAACACTGCAGCTGTGAGGTGAGAATAGCAATCAATAGATAATGATTTTTTTTACATATTCATTTTTTATGCCTCCCCTAAAACAAATTACAAGGAAAAGTTGTGCACTTGCAATTTTCATTTTCTGTAGTTTGCAGACATGTTTATTTATTCATAATGACAGAGTTATTTTAGAGGTCAGTTTATTTATGCAGAAAAAGTTTCATGACATACAATTACACCAAAGTCCTGATAAGGATACTGGATGATATGATGACTGGAGCACATGAACAGAAATCATAACCAGAGCAGATGTTGTGTCTATGATATGTTACATACAGACTGAGCTGATTCAGATATGCAGGATAAAGTCAAGCTTTGTCATAGACAGTAACATCACACTGCCTTATTAATTTTGGACCCTATTTCTTCAGTGTCACAAAAAACTGGAAAGCATTTTGTTAAAGTAAAATAAGGTAGCAAAATAATGTGGAGGTAACACTCACTGACATTTTAAAATCTCCATGAATAGAAGATAAAAAATACTTTTAAGCCTTGTCAGTCTATGTTTCCCATGAACCTCAGCACAAGTAGCACAGGTTATTCTCTTCTTTAGAAAAAAACAATAAATAGTACAGGGGGCATAAAACAAGCACCTGAATGCTTGCAAATTTCCTTTGGCATGTTTAGGCATGGTCAATGAGTGGGTAACTCCATGAGGTCAGACAAGGTGCAAAACCCTACAGTATATTAAAATTAATACTCATCAGTTCCTAACTCAATAGTTTTTCAGATTTGTAAATGATTGTGTTACTACTATAGTAACAAGGGTATATTACTCAGTGAAGTATCTGGGAAGCTGTACAGACTCACTACAAGTGTGAGCTATACAATTATTTAAAAATAATGCTTTGATTTTGTGACAATTGAAATTAGTTGGAGATGATGGCAGAAATTACAGAAATCACCTGACCAGTCATAATATACTCCCTGCTTATTTCAGTTTGGTGGCTTACATGTGCACCATTTTTTAAAAGACTATTAATTTAGCATGAGTGCATTTTCTTCATTAACTACCTCCAGTCTGCATCATTACAAGATACTTCTCCCATTTACACTAGTAGGGTTAGTGGAAATCAAAGTTCCCAGACCAAATTAAGGTCATGGAACACAACCTGGAGAGACTAGGAATTCTCTTGATTAGTCCTTGAGAAGCTTCCTTTCTTGAAGAGAAAGAGAGAGAGAGATGTGAACACTGATGCAAAAGCAAGGTCCATTGCTTTAGGAAATGGCTAGAAAACTACTAGGACTGCCAAATCTTTATTTTTTTGAACAGAAAAAAAAATGAATGTAGCTCTCTTGTGAAATGTTTCATATTTCCCTCTAGCCAATAGTACTGACAACCTATCACTGCATCTATTTTATTACTTTAATTGCTGTCGTTTCTTTTCATCTGGTGCTGTATGTAATAATATACCATCAGTCCCTCATGACACTGTCACAGACTCCCAAATTACTTTGGGATTTTTGGGATTTTATTTCAAGATAATCTCTGTTCAGAAGCTAAAGCATTTTTGTAATAAAATGCCAGAAAAACTATGTGGTTTGACTAAGCACATCTGTCCTGGGTATCAAGAAATGTCTGCAGATTATATTGCCATACCTTTGAAATATAGCTTCATACTATCTATGGCCTGTAAAATAGTGCCTGACAGCTATATTCATGCAATTATGCTCTTCTTGCTAACCCACCACCCCTAAGATTCCTGAAGATTTTGGATCCATCACTAAATTCCTAGCACTGGCCCAGGTATTGGAAAAAAGGAATCTGCCATTCCCCCTTCATTATGTCACTCAGGAAGCAAACAACCCTTCTTTCAAATTGAGTTCATGAGTGATCATAGCATTCAAACAATGGTGCAGACCATTACACTGATTCAATCCTTATTCATAAAGGCAAAGGATTATTAAAAAGTACTACTTTTATAAATGTAAGTAAAGACTTCATTTCAGTGAATCTCTCAGCTTTGATAAACTGACTTCACTGAATGACCCCATAGGTTACCAACCACTTACATAACAGAACTGTGACAGTCTATACACAAGAAATGCACATTTAAAATATTGGTTACCAGAAAAAATGAGTTTGCCAAGGCTCTTCTCTGAGATCCCTGCTATTCTTTATTCAGCTATGATTTCTAGCTTGAAACTGATTGTCTCAAGAGGGCACACTATGCCAATCATCTGATCTCCTAGGAGGAATTCAGCTACTATTCAAGCATCCATTTAGTCAATCTTAACAGTCTTTGGATCTGGTCTGGTGGTGGGAATCTCAACATCAATGCCAGAAAGATTCACACCATGTTTTTTGGGCCCAACCAAAGACTCACACAAGGATATGATCTTACCATTTAATGTCCTAGGAGAGACAGTGAGCTAAGTCCACCTTTTAAAGTATCCTGAGGATTACCTAGATCCAATCATAAACTTCTTGTTTCACACTGATTGAGTCAACAACAAAGTTTTTTTCACCATTTAAAATAGGCAAGTCAAGTTAATCAACTTGCATAATACAATACAAGCTAGCCGATACAGAGAAACTGTAAGCCTTTCTAGTCTGCTTAGGTATTGCTGCAAACATAAAGTGGCTTCATTCCACTCCATCTCTCTCAGAAAACCATGTTTATTTAAAAAACTCATATCCCTCAACTTTTACCAGCATTTCTGGTAAATGATTCCACCCATCATCAACTTTCTCTGTAAAAAAGTACTTTCACAAATTAAGGTTAAACTGTGCCTTTATGATGCCCCCTCTTACTTGCCCTACCCCATATATTTCTGCCTTATTGCTTTATGTAGCTCTATCATATCCCCGATCTCTTCTTTTTTCAAAGATTCTCCTTATATGTCAGATTTACCATTCCTCAAACCATCCTAGTAAAATTAATTTCTACTATCTGCAAAAGATAAGATGGGACACTCGTACCCCAAGACTTTTAAAGTGAGGATCTACAGTGGTTTTCTAAGTTTGGTTAGGTGTTTGGATGAGCATGTACCAAAGGCCATATTGTATTCCAGTATGGCCTTATGAGGGATTTGGCAGAGTTGAAATTACCTTTGGAATCACTTGTCAGAGGTATAAGACTTTTCTAACAACAGTGGATACATGCTGCTTAAACGAGTCCTCAATCTCCGTGAAGGTTCTTATGTCTCTAATGACACTGAATATTTTAAGGAGGTGTCTTTTATGTGGTAGTCCTGCAAGAGTTCTTGTTTTCCAAACTGTGCAGTGCTACATTTATTGGCAAGTAGCTTCAGCCCATGATCCTGACAACATAAGTTTACCTGAGTTGGCCCACTTGAAGAATCCAAGTGTCTTTATAGGAGTTAATGGTAGCTCCAAGCTTGCATTAATCCATGACCTTAGTCAGCCAGAGACCTTTAATGTCAGAACTGATATCAAAGAAATAGACATTTAATTAATTATTATTTTCATGTATGTATTTATTGATTGATTCCTCTAGACAAATGGTATCTTTCAGGGGAGACCTAAGGAGGTATTCATACTAAATAGGAGAAATTTTACAAAGGCGCTGGGGAAGTTCTGCTGCTCTTTTCCTTTTGGTGGGATCAAAGGGCTGCTGCTGCAGGAGAAAGGGGAAGATAAAGGATGAGTGAGAACTGCAGGAGAATATGCAGAGTGAGTAGTTTGAAAATGGAGATTCTGCAAATGTTGTTTTGCTTGTAGATGCTACAAATACTGTGGAGGTAGATTTTCCACATTCTGAAATTGTTATTCTTCATGATATAGTTTTTCAGAACATGCTGAATAAAAAAGCATTGAGGAATGAATTGATTTTGTCTTGGTCAGAGGCAGTGGAGAAACATTTTCTTGTTACAATGACTGATGACTGATGATGACTCCTGTATAGGAATAACAAATTCCTCACTGCTGAAGCCAGGCTTACTCTAACTCATACCTACCTTCTACCTTGTCTAACATGCTGTTCCCAAATACTTAGAAATCTGAATTCCTCTCTTCTTACCAAACTAGAATTGACCTATCACAAGATAGCCAGATTTGCAGCTCAACAAACCTATACATTTCACCACTGTCTTTCTCTCTGACATACCTGAACTGGCTCGAACTACCTCACCAGCTGCTCCAGTCCCAGCTCCAAATTATTCACTCCATTCTATATCAACCATCTTTCTGCCCAGCTTTATCATCTCTCATTTCCTTTTACTCGCTTACCACACATCTCCAAAGTGCAACCCAAGACCTATTAAAGGTTCACAAACCAAAATCTAAGACAGGCTGCAGCTTATGAAACTACCATCCCTCCACTGCATGGAACAGACTTCCACTAGAAATAAGGAACCTTACACACCCTAAACAATTTAAGCTGGCCACCAAAGGCTACTTTAAAAAACACTGAACTTGCCACTGTTCACACCCCCCTAACCACAAACCACCTACTTAGTACTGACAAACCAATACATAGCATAAATAACTTATTTCCTCTCCTATCCATTTTTCTATTAAAACTAAGCTATTTTGCTCCCCTTAGAACTGCAGATTAGCAAACCACTTCTTACTTCTCCCGCTTTTATTGTTACCCAATTCTGTATGCTTTTAGTATAAGTTGATCATTACTGTATCAATGATTGTAGCCTCTTTTTTTGGTTATTCTAATGTTGTATGTCTCTATTGCTATTGTAACACTTTATATGTACATCTTGGAGCTTTTCTCCCCGGGCCTGCACTGAAAAAGGGCCTGTGCCTAGTCGGACACTCCCGGTCAACAAATGTAAAATAAACAAATGAATAATAAATAAATGACAGACAGGAACCAGATGCTGCGAGTACTGTTGGAGAGTTGGAAGTATTTACAGATGCATAAGGAGAAGATGGGATCCAGGAAGTTGCTACAAACAGCAATGAAGGAGACTTGTCACAGAATGAAGTGTAGAGAAACAGGGATATAAAAACAAATCATATGTAGCTACTGTTGCTCTTGACAGAAGAGGTAGTATAATGCACCAAAGTATGAAAAGAGGAAGGAGATGATGTTCAATGAGAATTCACAACAGAAATGGAAATTCTGTTAACAAGTTCATAGGTTCATAGGTTCATACTAGGCTATCTGCCCTAGGGCATTTATAAGCCTAGCCAGAGTGTGTGTGGCTTTCACCACCCCTTAGGATGAGAATACTATACCCATTAGTTTGCTGTGCCTCTGTCCAGCAGTGACACAGAGATGATTCCCGGGGTAAACCTACGATCTCCCATCCACTCGTCAAGATTTCTCTTGAACAGAGTCAGTGAGGGGCTCTGCCTCACATGGACTGGGATTCTGTTCCATAGTGTAGGGAGTCTCTGGGTGATGAATCTGTCCCTCCAGCATGTCCTATTTATATCCGTGTTGAGGTTTAAGTCTCTTGCTGTCATGGCTCTGGTGGATTTGGATTTTGTGAGGTGGAGCATGTCCATTAATTCTGGGTTGGACATGGCCTTGTATGTCAGGCACAGATCACCTCTGAGCAGATGGTATGCGACTGAATAGAGCTGGAGTTTCTTCAGTCAGGCAGGGTATGACATATGTTTGAGCCCCTTTATCCTTTTGGTGAGGAACTTTTGGGGTCTTTCCAACTGCTGTAGGTGTCGGGTAAGGTACATTCCGAATGGGGCGTTGTACTCAATCATTGGTCTGATAAGTGAAGAGTACAGGGGTACAATGACCTCTCCTGATCTGGATGTGAATCCCTTCATGATCAGGTGGGCAATGTAGAAGGTCTTCCTAACCACTTTGGCAATGTGAGTGTCAAAAGAGAGGTTACTGTCAACTTGGGTCCCCAGGTCCCTGATAACTTCTTCCGTGTTTAATGGATTACCACCTATGTGGTAATTAGGGGTTACCTTGTTTTTCCCAAAGGGTATAACTATACATTTTTTGGCATTTAGCTTAAGGTGATGGCTCTGGCACCAGTTATCCATTTCTATGAGACCTCTCTGGAGGATGTCTGTGTCTGATGGAGTGTCAATTATGGTGCCCAGTTTGCAGTCATCTGCAAATTTTGTCAGCCACAATCCCCCTATGTTTGCCTGCACTTCAGAAAAATAAATGCCGAACAAGAGGGGGCCCAGGACTGAGCCCTGTGGGACACCGCTCGTGACCGGCTTAGAGTCTGACATGGCACCAGCAACTCTAACTGTCCTTGAGCCAGTTTGCAACCCATCTTGTGACATATGGGTTTACATCTAAGCTGGTGAGCTTTTCTATGATGCCCGAGTGGGGTATTGTGTCAAACGCTTTTGCTAGGTCAAGGTAGGCTGTGTGAACTGCCTTACCCTCATCAATGGCCTTAGTGACTGTTTCGAAAAAGTCGACCAAGTTCAAGAGGCAGGATCTGCCCTTGACAAAGCCAAATTGGGTAGGATCCAGTGTCTGTAGGTCCCCAATGTCTTTATTTATGAGTTCCATTATGATCCTCTCCATAGCTTTGCAGACAAGGCTCGTCAAGCTTATGGGGTGGTAATTTCCAGGGTCCGTAGAAGCACCGTCTTTGTGGAGTGGGACCACAGTTGCCGCACCATTCTTTGGGCACGATCCTGTAGTAAGGCTAAAATTAAACAGCAGCCTTATGTGTGGGTTTAGTTCCTCATTGAGTTCATGTAGCTCACAGCCGGGGACACCGTCCGGTCCCATTGATGCTGTGTTTTTTGCTTTAGAGAGAGCAGCTCTCACCTGGGCATCTGAGATGTTTGGGAGGCTAGACTCTGGTGGGATAGATATTTCTCCTTTGGGGGGGAGGGGAGAAATTTGCACTGAACCTGTCTGCCAGTATGTTGGCAATGTCTGTGGGTTCAGTGATTTTTGTATCATTTTGAACTAATTCTGAGCATATCTGGGAGTTTCCACCCAGGTTTCTAACATAGCTAAAGAAGGCCTTATGATTGTCTTTTGTGTCTTTAGCGATTTTTCTCTCAAAGTTGGCCTTGGATGATTTTATGAGTGATCGTAGTTTTTTGCTAGTATTGATCAGAGATGCCTTCCCTTTTAGGGATTTTGCTCTGTCATGTAGTAGCTTTCTCCTCTTGTTGTAGAGTTTGTTTATGGCTGGGGTCCACCAGATCGGGCGCCTGCCTTTGGTGGAAAGGGTCTTGATTTTATTAGGGATAGCTTGATCCATACATTCCTGGAGGTGCTCATAGAAGGCATTTGTAAGGGTTTCAGCAGCGTGGGTTGTGGTTTCCACTGGCTCTGGGGCCTTGAAGGATACCACTCCAGTCTTAAGAATTGTGAAGTTTGCTTTTGAGAAGTTCTTCACTGTAGTCTTTTTTGCTGGGGTTGGGGGCGGGATGTGGATCTCCAGTGAGATTAATTTATGGTATGATCTCACCAATGAGGGATATACTTCCGGTGTGGAGCATTTTGTCCCCATGTTTGTGATGATCAGGTCTAGTATATTTTCTCCTCTTGTGGGAATGGTGACTAGTTGTTCCATAGCATTTGAGTTTATGAACTCCAGGAACCTTTGGGCCAGGGTGTTGGGGCTTGAGTAATGTTCCCAGTCTATGTTTGGGTAGTTGAAGTCACCCAATATGATGGTGTTTGGAGAGACATTCATACTCTCCAGTGTCTTCAGGAAGGCTGTGTGGGTTTCCTGAGTTTGAGAGGGTGGTCTGTAGCATGCTACAAACTGTAGGGCAGTTTTACCTATGGTTAATTGCACCTGGATGGTCTCCAATGCTTCGTGCGTTGCCACTAACCTGGAGGTGTGGGTATCCTTTATGAATATGGATACTCCCCCTCCTTTTGTGGTTTGGTCCGGATTTTGGGGCCGGAACACATGATATGAGGTATAACCTGATAGTGCTGGGGTGCTCTCTGGAGCCTCGAACCAGGTTTCAGTCACAGCACAGACATCGATGTTCTCCATACTGAGGAGGGCTTGAGGCGTGCATCTTGAGGTCTAGACTTCTGGCATTGAGCAGTATTACCCTTAGTTTTTTTCCATTTTACTAGGGCGGTAGGTTTATCATTTGAGCCTTGCCTAAAAAGGCACTATGGGGTGGCAAGAGCCTTTGCCAATATCCGAAGCCCAGGGTGACAGGTGCAAGCTGTCCCTTGTGAAGCAGCGTGGCTTGTCAAGCATGTCATACCAGGCAGACAGACATTGGATCCCCTTAGAATGACACCAGTAATTAAGCCAATTATTAAAGCTGATCATTTTGTCTCTGTATTGTGGCATCATTCTTGGTGAGGGTAGGATACTGCTCAGGGTCAGGGTCATATCGGCCTGGGCTACATAATCTGAGAGCTCCTCTATGTCTCTTTTCATGTAGTCCAGGGAGGTACGTCTCAGGTCGTTCACACCGGCATGGACAATGACTGAGTCATACTTGTACTTGCTGTGGAGTGACCTGAGTGCTTGTGTTATGTGGTGGATTCTAGCACCGACAGGCAGCTTACTGTGATCTTTTCCTTGTTCAGTCTGGTGAGTGGGACGCCAGTGTGTCTGACTATGGAGTCACCTATAACAAGTGTGTCTGGCATTGTGTTTGGCCTTAAGGGCTGTGACTGTTTAGCACACTGACTTTGAGAACTATGTGTTGCATGTCTTATGTCTTGAGGTGGCAGTTGCTTGGGTGTCTGCTTTGGAGGCCTCTGTAGTTTTGGTAGATTTTTGATCAGTGCCTCCGAGTATGTCTTTGTGTGTTTATGTGTTTGTTTTGCAGTTGTGATAGTTCTATGTGAAACTGGGTTTGTGGTGTGCGTGGTTTCCTTCTCCTCTTGTCTGGTCTTGCCAGTCCTGAGATGAGAGAGCTCAGCCTCCAGTTTGGCAAGATGCCCAGATTCACCAGCTGAACAGGAGAGGACGCTAGCAACTGACCCTTCGACATGCTAGAAAAAGTGAAAAAGTTTGCTGTGTAACTGAGTCAGAAGGGACCTATACGGAAATGGGTACTCAAGGGGATTCTAGGCTAATGTAGTACTTTGTTTAGTATATAAGTACTTTACCTATATAAAAATGCTTTAGGAGCAAGTGCTGAGCTTTTGAGATAGAGAATAGACTGTTTAGATTGCAAGTAGAGAAGTTCTAAGGGAAAATTGAAGAGCAGACTTTACGGAGCCAGAAATAGTTTAACCTTGTTTAACCGGCGCTGCCCGATGGTGCTCTATGGGCAACTCCACGCTAAATCACGCAAAAGCTCGCTAAAGCGGGCTTTATAGCAGGGGGTTGAAAAGAGCTAGGAATTGACCCAAAATGGCCAATAGACTACAAGTTTCTGGCTGGAACCACTGCTCTAGGGACAAATAGGCTGCTCAGTGCTCCCCACTGGTGAACAAAGAAGCTTCCCTTTATCCAAATAAGGATACGGAATAGCACAGGAACCAAGCCAAAGCCCAGAGATCAGCAAACTCTGAAGACTGGACTATTCTAGTTCAGTAAGGTGGGAAAACAAGATATTTTTTTGCAGAAAACAGAGGAAAAACAGACAGTAAATGCTATAAATGCTTTTAAACGGCTAGCGCACTTGAGTGTGTTAGCCTACAGGTAAAATTAAGCAACAAATAACTTTTTTAAAGGTGCAAAACAGTTAATCAACATAAAAACAGTTTAAATAGAATGCAGAGCTGTATAAACAGGCGAAAATGCAGTCGCTAAGCAGTAAATAATCAAAAAGCCAGAAAAGAAAATACTTAAATCAGGAAAAAGGTCACTCTTTTGCTCTCTGCTGCTTGTAGAACTCTGCAGGACACCACGAGGAGCGGTGCTGAGTTGAATACAAGCGAAAAAGTGCGCTAAAGCGACTTTATTACAGGGGGCTGAAAAGAGCTAGGAATTGACCCAAAATGGCCAATAGACTACAAGTTTCTGGCTGGAACCACTCCTCTAGGGACAAATAGGCTGCTCAGTGCTCCCCACTCCCACTGGTGAACAAAGACGCTTCCTTTTATCCAAATAAGGATATGGAATAGCACAGGAACCAAGACAAAGCCCAGAGATCAGCAAACTCTGAAGACTGGACTATTCTAGTTCAGTAAGGCGGGAAAACAAGATTTTTTTTTTGTTTTGTCTTTTTTGCAGAAAACAGAGGAAAAACAGACAGTAAATGCTATAAATGCTTTTAAACGGCTAGCGCACTTGAGTTTGTTAGCCTACAGGTAAAATTAAGCAACAAATAACTTTTAAAAGTGCAAAACAGTTAATCAACACAAAAACAGTTTAAATAGAATGCAGAGCTGTATAAACAGGTGAAAATGCAGTCGCTAAGCAGTAAATAATCAAAAAGCCAGAAAAAAATACTTAAATCAGTTATAGCAAATACAGTTATAACAAATGCTCTGAAATATACTGTATATTTCCAAAATGTTTGAGAAGGACAGTCGGAACACAAGAAGGTTCAGGCGAAAGAGAAAAAAAAAAAAAAGTTTTGTTTTACTTTTTGAAAGGGAAAAAGGAGGACCAGAAGGCCTTATCAAATGTTCTCTCTGTATTAGGCAGAATGAGCTAATGACACTAGACTGGGAGGTGTGTCACAGTAGGGGCAGGCAACTGCAAAGCCATCAAGTATAAGAGCAAGACACCAACAAGGAGGGTGGGACAAAATAGCCTACAGACAGCAAGCACTAGAGAGACAAATGAAAGTTTTTAAACAGATAAGGATTTGTGAAGATACTGAATAGACAAAGTGCTTTATATATATTAAATTTTAAAAACAGTAATCTGTAAAAATGATCAAAAAAAAAATCAAGATACTTATATTTTGAGCTCAGTTGCGGTCAACAACTTCTCCAGTCTGCACTGTGTGTAAAGACTGGAAAGTATTTTGTTTTGAATTCTGTAGTGGTTCTACTTGGCTTTTCTGTCAGAGATGTTAAGGGCTGTCATTCATTTTGGGGTCTGAGACCCTCTGTGAAACAACATTTGAGATGTTTTCTCTGATGGAAAAGGTTTTGGGTTTGTTTGACAAAAAATATTTTGCAAACAGTGGAAGGGTTACGTAGCCACTGGCAATACTGATTTGCTCAGAAAAATGTGGTGCAATTCAGGACTACAATGTAGTTTAGCAAGATCTAAACGAGTATTTTGAACTGAAATGGCAGACTGTTTTTGAAACTGAAACATGGCTGATGAGAGACATTTAAGGAACTAAGTGAGTGATGTTTAGGTTTTTTGGATGTAATAGATGACAGAATGTAACATTCTTCTGGTGGTATTCTGTCCAACGGAAAGAACAGGATGGTAACATACTGGAAACAACCTACAACTTGTTTTTTACATGATAATAATCATTTGACACAGATTTGTCCTAAAAAGGATACACACAGTGTAGAGAAAATTAAATTCAGTTAAAGACTGCAAAATGACTTGCACAAAATGTGGGGAAGGTGGGCACTTTTGGTTTGACTTTGCATATTTGCTCGAGTCTACTGAAATGATAAACCAACTGTGGAGGTGGGGAATGTACTACAGAAGAAAATGCTGATATTAATAAAATGTTACACATGAGCTGCATGAGGGACAACAGAATGAAGTAGAAAATACAAACTGAACTGTAGTATGCAATGAGAAAAATAAAGAGAAACGGTATAATGTGCAAACAAAACATACACATGAAATTGTGAGCCAAAATGAAAGTGAGGACTGAGTAATACTGCTAGCAACTGGGTAATGGAAAGAAAGAAGGGAAAGGCTTAACTTGAATGGTATTGCAATAAATGTTAAAAGCCTGAAAAGTGAAGTAAGATATCTAATGGAGCAGAAATGGTGTTAAAAGCAAAAAGCTGATATATTTAGTGGATACTAGATTTTCAGATAAGGTGCAAAACAAAATAGACAAAAACGTTATGGGCAAAGAAAATTGTGTTGTTTAGAAATGATTTCTATTCAGGCATGAAAATATTATTTAAGAATCAACTGAAGCTGTTATATGCTACAATAATTGTTCTTTTTTAATTTCTTTAAGCCTTTTGGGTTTCTAATACCAGGACAGGAATGGACCCCATTACTAAGTCAAAGTATGATTAAAGTTCAAGAAATTAGTAATGTTTCAATATTTGATGTCAGCCAGTAGTGCTCTTTGCAGCACCCACAATGTGCCCAGTAATGACTCCTTCTGCAGTCAGTATGGAGTTATATGTATTGGTAACATATCAAAATACGATTCTAAATTCATTTTTATAAGACCCATTGCTCCTACTACTATTGGAAATGTCTGGATATCTTTCTTCCACATTGCTCTCGTTTCTGCCTACAGACCCTAATATTTTATGACTTTGTGTCACTCTGTACGCAAGACACTGTAGTCACTGGGTGTGACAATTTCAATGATCAATGCTACTCTTGTCTTCTTTTCTTGGACCACTATGTCCATTTTTCTAATATCTACCTTTTGAACTGTTGGTAATGGATGATCCCATGTGATGCAGACTTCTTCATTTTCTATGATGCTTTGTGGCTCATGTTTCCAGTGTTTTTTGGCCACTTCAATACCATAATGTTTGCACAATCCCCAGCAACAGTCTCACCACATTATTATGCCTTTCAGTATACAGTCCTTCTGCCATTAGTATGTCGCAACCAACAATGAGGTGTGCAACTGTTTCCAATTCGGTTTTACAAAACCTACATTTGTCTGTTTCTCCCACATTTTCAATGGACTTTATAAATCAATGTGTAGACAGCCCACTATTTTGGGCCGCCAATATTAACCTTTCATCTCTTGGTTTGAATTCGCCTCTCCTTAACCATTCCTTTGTTCTTTCCTGATCAACATGAGGTTCTTCCAGAAGTTTTCTATACTTGCAACTATATTTATGCTTTTTCCGCATTTCTTGGATTCTCATCTGATGCTTCACCTTATATTCTTTCTTTTGTTTTTGGCACATTCAGTTCCTGCCTGATTTTTATCTACTTCTGGTTTGATTTCCATTCCTGCTTGACTCCGATAAGCTTTTGCTAGATTAAGCAGAGAAGTCATCTTAGATTTATTCTCCTCATGTTTCAAAACTTTTATTACATTTGGGTCTTGTGAGGTCAGCAGATATGTGTGGAGTCCCACGATTACAGATCTATACATATAATCAATTGCAAGGAGGCCCATCCCTCCTTCAGAAAGGGGAATATATAATCTTGGTATACACTGAGTTTTATAAATCATTTGGTGAGCATAAAGCATCCTTCTTGTTTTCATATCTAATCTATCCAACACATTTTGGGGCCAGTCAGTCACTCCAAAACTGTAAGTTAGGACAGGAAGAGCAAATTGGTTTATAGCTTGGATTTTGTTCCTAGATATCAGTGCTGCTTTTAGGATTAATTTAAGTCTTCTGAAGTATTCCTTACTACGTTTTATTCACATTTGTTCATGTTTTATTGTTGATCTTTCATCAATTCCCAAGTATTTATACACTCTTTCTTGCTCAAGTTCTTTTATATCACATTCTTGTCCCAAACTGATGTTTTCCTGGCGTTGCAGTTTTTCTGCTTTTAAGGCTGCTTTTGCACATTTATCAAGACCAAATGACAGTATTATATCATCTGAAAAAGTTTTGACAACTTGCAGTTGTGCTTTCAGTTCCTCATCTGATGAGATATACAGTTTTAAATAATTGACAAAGAGAAGGTGAGAAGTCTTTACACTTTGTTGTTTTCTAGGAGCCAAATTGTAGCCATGGCCTAAGCTGTTGAGTAAACAGCTTAATGGATTAAGGGCAAGACAGAATAGTAACGGTGACAGAGAGTCACCCTAGAATATCCCCCTTTGAATTTTTATCCCTGAGATAACAATTTGTCCTTTATCATGGCTTAATTGCAAAGTCGTCTGCCACTGTTTCATGATCACTGTAATGAAATCGATCAGTGTGGGGTGTGTCTTATACATTTTTAAGCACTCATTTATCCATGACTAAGGGATACTATCAAATGCTTTTTTGTAGTCAATCCATGCCATACTTAGATTCTTCCCCTTTTTACAGTTCTCCACTATGAATTTCTTTAACAACAAATGATCCTTTGTTCCATATGGCTTTCTTTATTGCCCTTTTGCTCTACTGCCATAAGTGAGTTTTCTTCTAAATGACTATAAACTTTGTCGGCATCAATTCCCGTGTATAGTTTATACGTCATTGTGAAGCAAATTATTGATCTATAATTTTTATGGTAGTTGCAGGTTCACTCTTAAGTTGGAGCATTGTTTTTCCTGTTGTTAGCCAGGTCAGTGTCTGTTCTAGGTGCGCGTATAAATAGTTCTTACTCATGGCTAAATCTTCATGCAAAGATGTTAATACTTTTAACCAGAAGTTAGGTACTGCATCTGGGCCTGGGGTTTTCCAGTTAGACGATTTTCTTAACTTTGTTTCAATCTCTCTAGCTGTTACTTCATCCCATTTCATATCCTGTACCTTTAAACTTCTTATTCTTTTTTTTACTTCTTCTATCCAGTTAGCATCGTTGTTATGTTCCACAGGATCTTCATAGATACTTCAACAAAATATATCTATTTCTTCTTTTTTTGGCAGTCTTACAATTCCTTTTATCTTATTTCCCAGTTCTCTATAAAACCTTTTTTGGGTCCTCAATAAATTGCTTATTTTGCACTTTTCCTTTATATTTATCTTCATACCTTCTAAGTTTTTCTGTCTATGCTGAATTTTTTAGTTTGTTATTTGTGATAGTGCATGCTAGATTCTGGTCTGTTCTAATATTCTGCATAGCTTTTATCATATCTATCTTTCTTAGTATTTTTGTTGATCTGTTCCCTCTTAAGAGTAAATGTGAAGAACTGTTGTAGAATAAAATGTGTGTTTGTAAAATTATTATGAGAAGGACAAGAAATGGTTGAGGAGCAAGTGCTAGGGAGGATGAAATGTGGAATGTTAAAATATGCTTAAATGAACATGTATATGAATTTATCTATTGTTCTATACCTAAAAGTTATTGTATTATATGTTGAGACGTACCTCCCTGGACTACATGAAAAGAGACATAGAGGAGCTCTCTGAGCATGTAGCCCAGGCCGGTATGACCCTGACCTTGAGTAGCATCTTACCCTCTCCAAGAATGATGCCACAGTATGAAGACAAGAAGATCAATTTCAACAATTGGCTTAAGTATTGGTGTCATTCAAAGGGGATCCAATGCCTGTCAGCCTGGGATGACATGCTCGACAAGCCACGATGCTTCGCTAGGGATGGCTTGTGCCTGTCACCCCTGGGCTTTCGGATATTGGCAAAGGCTTTTGCCACCCCCATAGTGCCTTTTTTAGGCAAGGCTCAAAAGACAAACCCACCTCCATAGGTATCACAAGGGATAAGAAACTAAGAGTAATACTACTCAACGCCAGAAGTCTAAACCTCAAGATTCATGCACTCAAAACTCTCCTTAGCATGGAGAACATCGATATCTGTGCAGTAACAGAAACCTGGTTCATGCTTTTCGGCCCAAAAACTTGGACTGAACCACAAAAAGAGGGGGAGTATCAATATTCGTCAAAAATACCCACACCTCCAGGTTGGTGGCACAGCACGAAGCATCAGAGACTATCCATGTGCAACTAACAGTGGGTAAAACTGCCTTCCAGTTTATAGCCTGCTACAGACCACCCTCCCAAACCCAGGAACCCCACTCAGCCTTCCTGAGAACACTGGAAAATATGAAGGTCTCTCCAAACACCATTATATTGGGCGACTTCAACTACCCAAACATAGACTGGGAGCATTACTTTAGCTCCAACCAGCTAGTCTAAAGGTTCCTAGAATTTATAAACTCAAATGCTAAGGAACAACTTGTTACCACTCCCACAAGAGGAGAAAACATACTGGACCTGATCATCACCAACATGGGGGCTCAATGCTCCAGACCAGAAGTGTATCCCTCACTGGTAAGATCCGACCATAAACTAATCTCACTGGATATTCACATCCCGACCCCACCCCCTGCCCAGAAAACCACAGTGAAAAACTTCTCTAAAGCAAATTTCACACTCCTCAAAACCGAGATGGAATCCTTCAAAGCCCCCGGGCCTGTGGAAAATATGGCCCAGACCGCAGAATCCTTTATAAACGCATTCTATGAACACCTTCAGGAATGCATGGATCATGCAATCCCAAATAAAACCAAGACCCAATCCTCCAAAGGCAGGTGTCCTGTCTGGTGGACCCCAGCCATAAACAAACTATACAATAGAAGGAGGAAGCTACTACATGACAGAGCAAAATCCCAAAAAGGGAATGCATCTCTGATCAGTATTAGCAAAAAACTATGGGCACTCATAAAATTGTCTAAGGCCAGCTTCGAGAGACAAATTGCACAGGACACTAAGGATAATCACAAGGCTTTCTTTAGTTATGGTAGGAACCTGGGTGGGAATTCCCAGATATGCTCAGAATTAGTCCAGAATGACAAAAAATACACCAAACCCACAGACATTGCCAACATCCTAGCTGACAGGTTCAGCGCAAACTTTCCCCCCCCTCCCCACCAAAAGGGCAAATATCTATCCCAGAAGAGTGCTGCCCCCCTGACATCTCAGATGCTCAGGTAACAGCTGCCCTCTCCAAAGCAAAAAACACAGCATCAATGGGACCAGACGGTGTCCCGGGCTGCATTCTACATGAACTCCAAGAAGAGCTAAACCCAAACATAAAACTACTGTTCAGTCTCAGCCTTACTACAGGATATGTACCCAAAGAGTGGCGTACAGCAACAGTGGTCCCTCTCAACAAAGGTGGTGCCTCAACGGATCCTGGAAACTATCGCCCCATAAGCCTGACTAGCTTGGTCTGCAAAGCTATGGAAATGATCATCATGGACCTCATAAATAAAGATATTGGGGACCTACAGACACCGGATCCTACCCAGTTCGGCTTTGTTAAGGGCAGATCCTGCTTCTTAAACCTGGTTGATTTCTTTGAAACAGTCACCAAGGCCATTGACGAGGGGAAGGTGGTCCACACAGTCTACCTGGACCTCACAAAAGCCTTCGATACAATACCCCACTCGGGCATTATAGATAAGCTCACCAGCTTAAATTTAAACCCCTATGTCACTAGATGGGTTGCAAACTGGCTCAAGGACAGAACCCACATGGTTAGAATTGCTGGAGCCATGTCAGACTCCAAACCAGTTACAAGTGGCATCCCACAAGGCTCAGTCCTGGGGCCTCTCTTGTTCGGTATATATTTCTTGGAGGTACAGGCCAACACGGAAGAACTGTGGCTGACCAAGTTCGCAGATGACTGCAAACTAGGCACCATAATCGACTCTCCAGCCGTCACAAGCATCCTACAAAAGGGCCTCATAGAAACAGACAACTGGTGCCAGAGCCATGGCCTCAAGCTAAACGCCAAAAAGTGTATAGTCATCCCCTTTGGCAAAAACAAAGTGCCCACAAATTACCACATAGATGGTAATCCATTAAGTAATTAGGGACCTGGGGACCCAAGCTGATAGCAATCTCTCATTTGAAAACCACATGGCCAAAGTGGTTAGAAAAACATTTTATATAGCCCACCTAATCATGAAGGGATTCACATCTAGATCAGAGGAGGTCAGCGTGCCTCTTTACTCATCCCTCATCAGGCCCATAATTGAGTACAATGCCCCTTTTGGGATGTACCTTACCAGACACCTGCAGCAACTGGAAAGACCCCAAAAGTACCTCACCAAGAGGATCAAAGGGCTCAAACAGATGCCATATGCTGTCCGGTTAAAGAAACTCCAGCTCTACTCAGTGGCATACCGCCTGCTCAGAGGCGATCTGTGCCTGACGTATAAAGCCATGTCCAACCCAGAATTAATGGACATGCTGCACCTCAGAAAATCAAAATCCCATCAATCTATGCGCTCGAGAGACTTGAACCTCAGCACTGAAATAAATAGGACATGCTGGAGGGACAGATTCATAACCCAGAGGCTCCCTTCACTCTGGAATAAAATCCCAGTCCAGGTTAGGCAGAGTCCCTCATTGACTCTCTTCAAGAGGAATCTTGATGAGTGGATGGGAGATCATAGGTTTACCCCGGGTATCACTTCTGTGTCACTGTTAGACAGAGGCACAGTATACTAACCTCGAGAAAGGGCATAGCAAAATTCATTTAAAATGGGTGGCAAAGCCAAACACACTCTGGCTAGGCTTATAAATGCCCTAGGGCAGATAGCCTAGTATGAACCTATGAACTTATGAACCTATGTACAGTAATGTAATAAAAGCATATATAGAAAATTGAATGATGCACTTAAATTAAAAAAAAACTGTTTTGATAAATGTTGTGGGATCTTTTATATCCACCTGAGTTACCACCAACTTAGGCAGATGGGACCTCAGTTTAACATCACATCTGAAGGACCTGTTATGATCTGCATTATTGAATAGAGGTGGTTTCAGCCCTGGATTATATCACTAGCTACAAGTCTCTTGGAGGATAGTGTGGCATTGACTCTAATAAACTAGTATTGATCAGTGATCTAGTTGGCAATTCAATGAGTTATACAGGGATTTTTATTGCATTTAACCAATTGCCACCTCACAGGAAGAGGTTCTCTGGTTGGATCTTCAACTGGGGTATCTTCTGTGCAGAGTCTGCATGTCCTCCCTGTGGTTGCGTGGGTTTCCTCCGGGTGCTCCCATTTCCTCCCACATCCCAAAGACATGCTGTAGGTGGATTGGACACTCTAAATTGGCCCTAGGTGTGAGAGTGTGTGAGTGCCTTCTGTGGAAGGTTGGGCGCCGGGCTGGCAACTTGACACCGTAAAAACATCACTGCCAATCATAAGCGGACAGGTGATCCGCTGTGGTGACCCCTAACCGGGAAAAAGCCAAAAGAAGAAGAAGTCAATGATGGTAGAGTGTGGCATAGTATAAAAAGCCTTAGCTAAATTGAGGAAACTGTGTGTGTATGGAGTTACCCAAACTGAATGCTTCTGTAGCTCTTTCAAAGAGATGAGCTAGGTTTAATAGGTATGCTCTATCTTTCTCAAAGCCAGATTGGTTATAGTCTTGGGATTGTGAGTTTTCAGTTTCCCAGTTTATGAGGTCAATGATGATGTGTTTCATCACTTTGTAGCTAAAGCTAGTGAGGCTGACAAGTCTATAGTTGTTAGTGTCTGTTGTGGTGCATTCCTTTTGGACAGGAACTACTACTACAGCTTTTCTTCAGTCTTCTGGTACATATACAGTGGAGGGATTAAATAGTTTAAGGAGGAAGGCTAATAAGGGTGTTCTATACTGACCACGAAACAGGCTGGTATGTTATCCAGACACAGAGAGATGGTGGCACTGGTGTTGAAGACTGCTTTAATATTTGTTCAGAGGTAATTACTGCACAGGGTATGGATTGGATACTTTGTAATGAGAAGTCTGGAGACAACAGAGTTTAGAGGTTGGAACTGAATGTATTGCAAGGATGTTAGATATATCCTCAGGGTATGAATGGGTAATGTTAATAAAAATAATAATAATAATAAATAACATCATATGGTTATTCTTTGTATACATGATGATTTTTAGTTCATAATTACCTCTGTATGATTTGATCTTGCTCCTGAGTGCTTTGTTGACCCTTTTGAGGTGGAGTAAACAAGTTGATTTTGTTTGTTCCGTTCTTTAGGGTTATGAGCTCTTTCCTTTTATATTAGTTTATTTATAGTTGAGTTCCATAGTGGGGTTTATTTCTACTAATGGCAAACAGGTATATGTCATTCTATGCCAGACCTGAGATGAACGTATACATTTTGAGTATGAATAACAGTATTTGTTATATGGTTATTGAGGGGTGGAGGACCATTGAACTGTCTCAAGTTAACAATACAAGGAAACTGGCCTTGGAGATGTCTCTAAAGATGGTTGGATACAGCTCCCACACAAACCCTAAACATACATATACCAAGTCCAAGATAACCATGCATCTATCACAACCCATTTTGCCATTTTTGCACATGTGGTCAGGGTGTTACTTCAACAGTAACAATCAAATAGAGCCAAGGTTTACACCACCAGGTGGCTAGCCCTGTAGCGGTAGTTCTTCCACACCAAACATTCACACCTATGGCCAATTTACATTGTCCGATCTATGTACTGCATGTTTTTGGAATGTGGGAGGAAACCATACCTCAGGGAAAAGGGAATACTCTGAGAAATGGTAATCACAGATTTGGTCCAGGTATGTCTGCATTTTTTTTTTTTTGGCATTCAGTCTCACTATTCTGGAACCAGCACTAAAGAGTCTCAGAATATCTAAGAGTTACCACATGAAAGGCAAAAGTACAAGCAGTTAATTGCTACATTCTCCCTATGCATGCTTATGGAAGAATCATTTCAGGATGAAACAGAGCAGCTTTCCTCTGCCAGATGCTGAGCCAACTAACTACTGTTTGTATGAGTATGTATGGGGTGTAGATTTAGAAGGCTGAGAAGAGCAGAGATGTGAATTATAAAGGCTGCGCCCTTGTCAGCATCACCTATCACATAGCTGCAGGGATAAATGATGCAGGTTGTGTCTGTGTGTATATGTGGGTGCGTCTGTGTTGCTGTCTGTGCCCTGTTTGTATCTGTTCTTGTGTGTGTGTGTGTGTGTGTGTGTGTGTGTGTGTGTGTGTGTGTGTGTGTGTGTGTGTGTGTGTGTGTGTGTGTGTGTGTGTGTGTGTGTGTGTGTGTGTGTGTGTGTGTGTGTGTGTGTGTGTGTGTGTGTGTGTGTCTGTGTGTGTGTGTGCATGTGTATGTGTGTGTGTATGTGTGTGTGTGTGTGTGTGTGTGTGTGTGTGTGTGTGTGTGTGTGTGTGTGTGTGTGTGTGTGTGTGTGTGTGTGTGTGTGTGTGTGTGTGAGTGTGTGTGTGTGTTGTGTGTGTATGTGTGTGTGTGTGTGTGTGTGTGTGTGTGTGTGTGTATGTGTGTGTGTGTGTGTGTGTGTGTGTGTGTGTGTGTGTGTGTGTGTGTGTGTGTGTGTGTGTCTGTGTGTGTCTGTGTGCGTGTGTGGTGTGCTGTGCGTGGTGTGGTGTGTGTGTGTGTGTGTGTGTGTGTGTGTGTGTGTGTGTGTGTGTGTGTGTGTGTGTGTGTGTGTGTGTGTGTGTGTGTGGCGCTATTAGCAGAGAGCCTGTGCCTGTGTGTGTAGTCTGCCAATAACTTGCCCTAGTTCTTTGCACAGAGAGGCTGAGCAGTTGTTTGATCACAGTCATGCAGATTCAGTATTATTTAGATGTAGTGCTAGGACTAGGAATCACATTTTAGCAGAGCAACTTGGCTTCTATATACAATGTGGGTTGAGCTGCTGCACCTCTTTCTATGAATTCCACTCTTGAGCCTTTGCTTTTCACCGTCATGCTTAAACTTCTCTTAGGAGACCATTACTTCTTGCTGGCCCACAGGTTTCTGTTTGCAAGAAGATGGAACAACTATGTTACACTGACCTTGTTTTTCTCTCCTAGTCACCAGAAAGGGACTTCTCCAAACGTGGGCCTACAGAGGAGAATAACCTACTTTAATTGCTGTGAATTCTTTCTGATCACAGTATATGTTAAAATAATATGGGTAATAGTTTATTTTCATTTAATGTGTTGTTATACATCATGTTCAAAACTTGTGTAATATAATATATACTAAGTATATATTATGAACATCATACTTCAGGTCTCATGAATATTGTCTCACTGTAACATAAATATGTATCTCCTTTGTGACTTTTTTTGTACAGTCATAGCAATCTGCTATGCAACTATACTTCTGTTATATTTCGTGTGTCTGTATTTTGCGATCTCAGAAGTCATGTCTGTAAGAGATCTTAGGCTCACTTATGAAGCACAAGTTAATTCTGAAGGATTTAGAAGTTTGCTCTGTCTAGCTGTGTCTTTCATATATGTGCACCCACAAGCATGCGCTCACATGTGCGCGCACAAACACACACACACACACACACACACACACACACACACACACACACACGTGCACACAAACACATGCACACACTTAATGGCATTCTTCAATTATTTACAAGCATTCGAAGTTTGAAAGGTAAAACTATCCTTACTACAATCACAGAGCTAAATTGTCTAGTAGCTAAGCTGTATTTGTACCCTTTGCCACAGTAACTTCAGACCTAGGGCATGATTCATGGCCAGTAGAAACACTGCATAACATAGGCTGTTCCACAATATCTAAGTCCAGCTTGGACATAACTGCATGGTGCTTCTTGCCTATGAGATTCACAAACTAGAATATATCATTGACAATATTGTGATGGCCTCCATTACACAACCAGACCAGACCCATTGACTGAAACGGGTAGCAGGGCCATTACAGCAGAGAGGTAAACCATTACATATCCAACATGATGTACAGCCCCTAACATGCATGCTAGTAGGATAAACAAACTGAATAAGCTCCAAATTGACCCACATATGGCTAGGTGGATAGCCAACAAGCTTAGGGAAGGGACTCACACAGTAAGATTAGGGGATACATCCACTAAGAGCATGACGGTGACCAAAGGAGCTCCTCAGGGATCTGTGCTAGGACATCTGTTATTCAGTATCTACTTCACAGATCTACATGTATCAGACAAGGATCTCTGGTTAACAAAGTTTGTGGATGACTGCAAGCTGGGAATCGTCATCAAGTACCCCTCTGACATACAGGTACTCCAGCAACAGCTCACATTTGTCAACACAAAAAATGGGCTCAAACCAAACACTAAAAACAAATAAATCCAAACCAGCCCAGAAGTTGAAAATGTTGAAACACAGGTGCCCAGTAGGACGGTAGCTGGAATAAAGAAGCTGAACCGCGACAAAGTAAAATCTTGAGCTGCTTCTAGCATAGATATCATTAAAGACAAGCATTTCTTAAGATGTATGTATTAAAGCATATATATTTACTAGGTGGACAACATGTGCATTTATTAGGCAGAATATATGTATTAAGTTGTTGAGTGTGTACTGCTTATACTTTTATATCTATTTTTATATATATTTTTATGCTTATATCTATGTACATAAGTAGTTACTAAATGGAGAACATGAGTATATGTATTTATTCATTGACTTTTTATGTATTTTATTTATATTTATCCACATGTTCTTGTCTTTACATTTTGTGTATGTGGTTTTTAAACAGAGTTTTTCTGCCTTCAGCAATTAACTAAGGGCAAAACGTAACCACAGTAATTAATTGATTGCTGAGTGCTGAATTAACTTTGAGTGGTAGGATAGGTTGTTTTAGTAATGAATTAAAGTATTTAAGTGCTGTTGCTGTTTGAATGAACTGTCTGATGAAGCAATGGTTACCATTGTGAAAGCACTCAATTTTGTATTAAAAAAGAAGATTTTACTTTGTCGTGGTTCAGCTTCTTTATTCCAGCTATCTTCCTACTGGGCACCTGTGTTTAAACACTAAAAAGTACATTATAGCATTTTGGTAAGATACCCCAGCTTCAGCATATAGTATAGGCAAAACTCTACTTCAAAATGAAATGGTAGTGAGAGACCTGGGTACTCAGGTGGAGACCTCTTTCACATTTAGCCATCACATTGCGAAGATGGTCAGGAAATTGTTTACCTTGCAAAGCTCATAGCAAAAGGTATCTCTTTTATATCAAAACTTCAAAAGAAGTCTTCACCTCCTTGTACTCCACATTGATCGGGCCTATCCTTGTGTACAGTGCCCCTTTTGAGAAGGACCTTATTAAGCACACCAAGCAATAGGAAAGACCACAGAGGTTTTTAGCTAAAAGATCTTGAGCTTCAAAGACCTGAACTACCAAGAGAGACTGAAAGTTTTATCTCTATATTTAATACCACACAGATTACTTAGGAGTAATCTGTGCCTTGCTTCTAACAGATCAATTGTCTAAGAACTTGTATAGCTCTGAAAATCGAACAGTCCTACTGATATTAGGGCCAAATAACTTCATCTTCTCTAACAACTAAATAAGACAAGGTGGAAGGATAGATTTGTCATGCAGCATTTTTCTCTTCTCTTCTCTTGAATAAACCTTCCCTCAACAGTTCAAAGGTTTGTATGTAAGCATTAGGTTAGCTGCCCCTGCAGGCCATTTTAAGCCTACCGGTTTTGAATTTTGTGCTTAAATTAACCTATCCTGTTTGGTTAGAGATTCACCTTGCCCATACCATGGTTGATAATTACATACTACCACTAATGGGAGTACCTGGGATCATGGCAGAGGTAATTTGAGAGGACCCATGCATGGGATAAAGTATTTCAGAGTTTCCTCTGTCCATTAGTAGTACAGGAAGCAGTTCTGGGATAAATTTTCTGTTTTTTCATTCTTAGATCCATGTTGCATTTGAATATGGACAGGGGTGAACTTTGTTTTATGTGAATGGGAAGGCTGCTCCAGAGCAGAAGTATCCTCTGTGAGATATACCTGCCCCTCCAAATTATTCTGTTGATGTTGCAGGAGAAGTTTAGATCCAGAGACTGAGTATTTTTTATGCCATTTGGCTTGCTGATGTGCAGTAAATCCATCAGTATGGAGTCAGAGGATGCCTTGCAAGCCAGACACAGGTCATCTCTTAGACGTTTACATGATACTCAGTACAGTGACAGGGCTTCGAGTTGATCCATGTAGGGCATATTGTTTAGGCTTTGTATCCTTTTAATACAGTATCTCTGTGGGCATTCCAGTTGTTGCATGTGTCTGTCCAAGTTAAACAGTGTGACATAGTGTCTACCATCGTAAAGGAGATGGACAACTGGATGGTTATTCAAAAATTCACTGGTATGACTGGCCCAGCCCTCTTTGAAAATGGAGGCAAGGCCTAAAGATGCATACTGACAAGGCAATAATTGCTTCACAGCTCAATTGCCTTGTAACTCCTATGAACCCATGATCCTATACAATATTGCTAATTGTACATCTGTGTTTATGTCTAGACTTTACAGTGCAATAGACATACATAGCAGTATTCATTGCCTGGGATACTGTCTGTCACCTCCCCTATTTTTAACCATTTCTTTTTTTCCAGAGGCAGCCTCTCCCACATCTGTTATTGTTTAATGTAATGCCTGTTATCCACAGGCACAGTGAGCAATCTCTTTTATTATTGAGGGTGCCTTTTTATCACCACTTGTATGAGTGCCAGTATTTGTTGTCCAGAGGAATCCCCCTCTAACAACCTAGCGTCAGCTGAACCATTTCTGTATACCAATCTAAATGCTGTGTATTAGAGTGATTCACAAATATGCTGTATTTGGAAATCATTGACATACACTGTGCTCACTGCTGTGTTTCCATGGCATCATATTCCAGGAGTAGCTCAATAGCATATAACACATGCTGGGTGCAGTGTAATAGGAAAGGAGGGACACAGTATGCTTAAGGAACCACCAAAAGTCAGAGTATTCCCATCTGACTACAACAGTCTGCAGCAACAGGATGGTACAATTTATGCCCTCCAGATATTTCAAGCCACACTCTAGGTACTTTTAGAAGCCCTGTGCTGGAAGACTGCAAAGTCCAACTGTAGGGCATCCAGGAAGGAAGGGTTTACTGTGAATCTGTCTGTAATAATACCATCATCTGCAGCTAGCCCCACCACTGTGCAGCCTGTCAAATGCATGAATCAGATGCAAATGTTCTTACAGCATAGCAAAATGCTAATCTGCATTCCACTACACTGCATTTTATTTTATAGCAAAAGTCAAAGTAAGTCCTTTATGCTCATTTGTACTATTAAACACTGTGGGATATTTATGAACTGCAGTATCCTACATCAAGTACTGTTTTAATAGCCCAAATCTGCCTAAATGGCTTATATTGATTTCCACTTATAAAAGAAATCTTTAAAAATCCTGCCTATAATGGATATCCTCTTTGGAGAACGTCTTTTTTATTCATTTAAATAAGCAAATTTCTGCTTTATGGTATCTTAATTTAAACTGATAATGTTTGACATTGATGCCAAAAAGATAACTTTATTAATTTCAGAAATGCGGAGATTTTAGAAAAGCTCAGAGACCTTTCAGATTCAGATGTATTGAAATGTTTATACACTAAACACTATTACAGCTCAAAGTAAGAATACATAGGATAGATAAATAAAATAATAAAATAAAATATATAAGTAAATAAACTCAGCCATGACTAAAATAAAATCAAGAAAATAACAAAGCCATTATAAAAGGAGTAAACACATTGTCCACAAATAGACTGCGACTCCATCAGACTAAAAATTAACATTTTCATTCTCCATAAATATTTTAGACAATGTCATATGACTTTTTAACTAATAAAAATCATTTCCAACCTGAAATTTACATTCAGCTTAAAGTACATTACATCTGATTATTCATAATTGTTCTCATTTATTTAAGTTTCCTATTAAAACTAACGCTCGTGTTACCAACTAACAGTTTCATTAATTCCTGGTACAAAATAGGACCAAGACAAATCTGCCACTACATCTCTTTTATTTATAACATTAAATAAATATCACCTTCCATTTCTTTTCCTTGTAGACTCAGCAATGACCTCCATACAGGTCACCATGACTGGCACAGAATTATGGGAGTGGATCTCTACAAGGTCCAGGTGAATGTCCCAACCAGTTGCAGCCACCCAGAGAACACAATGGCTGCAGAGTAAATATACCAGCTGAGAGACCAACAGTACAGTGACTCATACAGGTGGAAAGGAGATCATAGGAGTAACTATTAAACAGAGCAGGATCAGAGATAATATGGCTACAGCAGAAATGAATAGTATTATCTCCAGAATCAAAGCAAATAAGAATATCTCCTTAGTTGGATATGTACACCTTCATTTGTTTTAATTATTTAACAAAATAAAATAGCAAAAACAGTAAGATGTTTATGGCAATAATAAAAAATGATTCACTGAATCATCACTTAAAGCAGGCCAAGGTGAAATACTCCCGCATCCACCAAGACAAGTTTCAGAGGTACAAACCCTCAAAAGAAACTGACTGAACACTTGTTTTTTCAAGTTACACAAAAGGAACTGCTAACAATCTTGTACTTTTAAAAAGCAAAGTATAGGTAAACAAGGTGGAAGGAAAGAAGAGACACCAAGTTACTGCAAGAGAAAAAAAAACAACACCAAAATATTTTTAAACATAATTTGAAATCAGACAGGAAGACAATGCAACCCATGAAGTAAATGATAATTGTGCTATTTAAGTGTACCAGCAAATAACAGTGTTGAACAGTTTTGCACAAGCTGTAGGCTAATCTATTACTTGGGAGCCTAAGGCAAAGGACATTACCATAACTGAGGCAAAAAAGCCCAAGAATGAAATGACCCCAGAGCAAATCTCACATAGGAACAAGTGCTTAATGTAGGGACTTAACTGGGGCTGGTACCTGGTTTCTAAATGTCAGCCAGTCATTGAGGATAGTGCCAACATTATGCATGCTATACATGATCTCAAACTTATTGGCACCAGAGGTAAAAAATAATAGAAGTGGCAAAGGGGAGGAATTTTCAACCAATCTGAATAATGCCAAAGATAAATTGTCTGTAAACTGTCCACTAAGGAATCAACACATGCCATACATTCTAGAAGAAAGGAAGGGGAATTAAGACATAGAAGTTATAAGAAATTATAAGGTACCCTCTCCATTTGTTCAGACTCCAAAGGAGCGAAATAAATATAATAAATAATAGTAGGCCCAATACTGAGCTCTGTGGTACTGCACATTCTCAGAAACCCACAGCTCTGTATGTCCTGATAGGCAGCAGACAAACCAACCTAGAACAACACAGGAGAACTCACACTTAGACTGTAAATATTCAGTGAGGAGCCCACGATCAACAATGTCAAATGCTGCTCAGTGATCAAGCAGAAGCAAGGATCCCATGATCTAAAGAGTCAATTATTGTTAAGAGGTCAAGCAGAATCAATGATCCTATGAGTTAATTGCTGCTGAGAGATCAAGCAACAACAGCGCAGCGTAAAAGTGATAATTTCTAGCCACACTTTGTAACTTCAGGTACCAAAAATAGATTAGATTACATTGAAAAAGAAAACTACACAAACTGGATCAAAACAAAGCACAGGGAAGAGACAGAACAAGTAATAGTAACAGAGAATACTTCAATGTGCATTTATAGTACCATTGTATCTATTATTTACTATATCATTTAAGTATGGGGAGATTCCTCAAGATTGGAGACGTACTTGTTAAACCCCTTTAATAGAAAGGGGAATAGGACAAACCCAGAGTCATACAAACCCATAACTTTATTTTCTTGTGGAAACATAATGGCAAAGGTTATTATGGATAAATTATTCTCAGAATAGAAAAGGTTGGGACTTTAAACCATGTATCAGCATGCATATGTTAAAATAAATTTAGAACAATATAATAACAGCTATAAATTAAATTGTTCTGTGATGTGATTTATATAGACTTCTCTTCAGCATTTGATAGGGTCATACTCAAAACACTGATCAGTAAATTATAACAACTAGTTATTTATGTAATCCTAATAAGATGGATAGCTGTATGGCTTATAACTAGGAAATGGCAAGTATCATACAGCAATTGGACAGGTGAAATTCTAGGTTACAGTCAAGGTGTCCCCAAGGGCTCTGTCCTAGGTCCATACTTCTTTAGGTTGCATTGTTCAGATCTATCTTTTTCATCTGAGGTGTTCTACAGTCTGTATGCAGATGACTTGAAAATGGAAAAACTGATTACATGTGTTATAGAAAGGGTATGTCTGCAAAGGAACTTGAGTAACTTGACCATTTGGGGTACAGGATAATACTATGCTGATAAATACATCAAAACTAAGCATATTAGATTTGGGAGACATAGTTTGAAAGGTGAATATTTAATACAGCACACAGTGACTGAAACTTTAGATTAATTTAAGGGTCTGGGTATATGGATAGATCCAGCTATGAGTTTTTCTAATCATATCAACCAATTAGAACTATAGGATGTATAAAAAGATTTAAGTACAGGAAATCAGGAATGATGAAATCATTGTTTATTAGTTACATTAGACCCAAACTAGAGTATAGCATAACAGTATGGAAACCCTATAAGAAAACAAGTGTGAGTAAATTGGAAAGAATACAGTGGTAATATAACCATGGGCATCTATGGATGTAAAAAATTAAGTAATTATGGAAGAATTGAATATATGAACAAGTACAATGACTCATACAGATATTTAAACAAAATACCTTATTTAGGTATGTAGGGCATTTAAAGACAACTACATCTAAGAATGTTGATGGCTATCAGAAAGTAGTAGAGAATCATCAGGCAACCTATAGAGAAACAACAAAGTGTAAAGACGTCTCATCTTCTCTGTGTCAATGATATAAAACTGTATAGCTCACCAGATGACGAACTGAAAGTACAACTGCAAGTAGTCAAAACTTTTTCAGAGGATATAAGAATGTCATTTGGTCTTGATAAATGTGCAAAAGTAACCTTTAAATCAGGAAACCTGGACCACCAAGAAAACATCGGTATGGGACAATAATGTGATATAAAAGAACTTGAGAAAGAGGGAGTGTATAAATATTTGGGAATTTATAAAGGATCAACAATTAAACATGAATAAAACTCAGTAAGGAATATTTTAGAAGACTTAAATTAATCCTGAAAACAGCTTTGACATCTAGGAACAAAATTCAAGCTATAAACCAATTTGCTCTTACTGTCCTAAATTACAGTTTTGGAGTGATTGACTGGCCCCAAAAGGTATTGGATAGATTAAACAGGAAAACAAGAAAGATGCTTCATGCTCATCAAATGATTTATAAAAATCAGTGCATACCAAGATTATATATTCCTCATTCTGAAGGAGGTATGGCCCTCTTTGAAATTAATTACATGTATAGATCTGCAATCGTGGGACTGCATATATATATATATATATATATATATATATATATATATATATATATATATATATATATATATATCTGCTGACCTCAAAAGACCCAAACATAGTGAAAGTTTTGAAACATGAGGAGAAAAAAATCTAAGATGACTTCCCTTCTTAGTCTAGCAGAAGCATATCAGGGTCAAGTGGGAATGGAAATCAAACCAGACGTATATAAAAATCAGGCAGTAACTGAATGTGCCAAAAAACAAAAGAAAGAATAAAAAGTGAAGGATCAGATGAGAAGGCAAGAAATGTAGAAAATACATAAATATAGTTACAAGTATAGAAAATTCCTGGAAGAACCTTTTGTTGATCAGGATCGAATCCAGGAATGGTTAAGGAGAGGCAAACTCAAACTAAAGGATGAAAGGTTAGTATTAGCGGCCCAAGATAGTGGACTACGTACATGTTGGTTTACAAAGTCCTTTCAACATGTGTCAGAAACAGACAAATGTATGATTTGTAAAACAGAATTGGAAACAGTCACACACCTTATTGCTGGTTGTAATATTTTATTTATTTTTATTTAACATTTGTTTACTGGGAAAGTCCAACTTGGAACAAAGCCAATTTTCAGTGTAGACCCAGGGAGAAATGCTCCAGATGTATGTCTTTGTAACATGGGAGGAAACTGGAGCACCTGGAGGAAACCCACACAAACACAGGGAGGACATGCAAACTATGCAGAGAAGGCACCCCAGCCGAGAATCAAACTGGAGAACATCTTGCTGTGAGGCAACAACGCAACTGCTGCACCACTGCACTTCCATGATGTACTAATGGCAGAAGGACTGTATACTGAAAGGAATGATAATGTGCCAAGACTGTTGCACTGGGGATTGTGCAAACATTATATTATTGAAGTAGCTGAAAAACATTGGAAACATGAGCAACAAAGCATCATAGAAAATGATGAAGTCTACATCACATGGGATCACCCATTACCAACAATTCAAAAGATAGATGCGAGAAAACCTGATATAGTGGTCCATGAAAAGAAGACAAAAGTAGCATTGATCACTGAAATCTCTACATCCAGTGATTTGCGTACAAAGAGATACAAAGTGATAAAATATCAGGATTTGCAGGCGGAAATGAGAGCAATGTTAAAGCAATAACCGATGACGTGATGTGGTATATTGAAGATTTACCCACGGTTGGTATGGTTTAATCATGAGGGCAAAGCCCAAGTGATTAAATAAAGCCCACCGTGGGTAAATTTTAATATACCACAACCACGGAGTCAGTTATTGCTATTATACAATGACATTATTTAAGAAAAAAATTACTTACTTTTCTTAAATAATGTCTTTGTATAACGGCGCATTACTGTTCTTCCACTGGTTGTGGTATACTGCTTCCCTGTTTTGATGTGCTGAGCATGCATATGGGACTTGAGTCCCGTGCATACCCAGTACATCAATGCTTAGAAACGGAAGCAACAGAGAAAAGAAAGTCTCCGTTGCTCCGTTTTTTTCTTTTTTATTTGTTTAAAAATATATATTTTGAGGACTTTATACCAACGGAAAAAAGTCTGGGCGACCGGACCTTTTTTCCATTGGTATATTGTGGGATTTACAATGGGTACACTGGCCAATCAGCATGCACGTTTTGGAATATTAATGGGGGGGGTCATTGTATAATGAAGAATAATACCCAGACAGTTCCAATAGTAGAAGGAGAAATGGGTTTTAAAAAAGAATTTACAATTGTATTTAAATATGTTACCAGTACATGTAACTCCATACAAATTGCAGAAGGAGTCATTACTGGGCACATTGCGGGTGCTGTGAACAGCACTTCTGGCTGACATCAAAGACTGAAACGATACTAATTTCATGAACTTTAAACATACTTTGACTTAGGAATGGGGTCCATTGCCATCATGGTATTAGAAACTCAAAAGACTTTCAGAAATTAAAAAAGATTATATACGAATGAGAGGTGTATTAATTGTTTCTCTCAGAGACTAGCTGATACATGGATTGACTACCAAATTACATTAAAGAAAGCACTAATTTAGATATTTTTAAGAACAATCTGGACACTTATTATGGGAATAACTGTTCTGGTATATTAGCAGGCTAGAAGGGCATTATTGCCCATGCCTGAAATATTTGTATGAATATATTTTTATGTATACAGAGATCATTAACTACTCCAGCACTAGCAATGCTAGCATTATGACATGCAAAACCATACTAAGAGGGATCAATAAATCTTTCCAGTTCTGCATGAGTCACTTTATTTATAACTTTGCCCCAAAAAGAAAAGTATTTTTATTAATACTTTTTAGCTGTACTTGTAACTGGGACAGTGCACAGATCCATACAGACCTTTTTTCAGACTCAACAAAGGAGCACAGACTGGATAAATGACTTGCTCAGATTCATACACATAATCAAACCCTGGACTACAGGAAATCTAATGTAGCCTTAAGCCTCTGCACTAACTGCCAATGTTAGTTAGAGGTGAGATGAACATTATCCTGATTATTGATGTCCAGAGATATCTTTTTGAGAATCTCTTATAGAAAGATGGAAAATGGGGACCCCAAAAAGGACTCCAAATCACAAAAAAAAAATAAATGTACTAAGACTATCCATGAAGGCAATAATCAACCTGAAGCGACAAATATCCAGTCCACATGTTATCAGACACCTACTCAAAAGCACAGTCAAAAGTACATCACAAATGGGAACTCAAAGCATCACCCAGTAACAGAAACAAAGTCTCTCACCATCAGTCAGTGCAAAGCCTATTTTCATTGAAGTGGGCAATGTCAAGTTAATCATGAAATATTTATCAGCAAAATACCTGTCTGCTCACATTGCTCAGATATAAAAGGTCTCTGAGCAGTACGGGCCAACCTGGCTATGCAGCATGCTCACCACCTGGAACTTCATGGTGGGTCAGTTAGCTGCTGATGAGATTTCCATGAACAAAAAAAAAATGCCTTCTCACATAGGACCTCACAGTGGTGTAGTGCTCATCCATTTCAAAGCCTGTAACTCCAAAGTTTGGTGTTCCTCCACTAATGTCCCAGCATTCTTCTTTCCCACTGCTGGGAACAGAGTTTAAAGTTAGTCACTGCCTCACATGCCCTAAAGGGAACCAGATGTACATCTGATGGAGCCAACAAGGCTACAGCAGAAGATAAAGAACGGTTATTCTCAGTGACCATCTTGTACCCCAGCACTGTTCTCCAGATGGAGCAGAGATAGACTGACAATAAAAACAAAAATGGTGGAATCTCACTTGAACTGTGACATTCCATCAACTCAAGATCAGGAGATTAAAACTGAGTAGTGTTAGCATGAAGCAGAGAAGGAAGGGGTCAGACCAGGAGATTGCTTCCAAAAGCAAGATAGTAACTGATGCATCCCAAGATGATATATTGTAGATGTAAGCATTTGAACAAACACATTCCCTCATAATACTGAGAAAAGCTTTCATTAGAGCTATTCCTTGTAGTCAAAATGTTGAAATTACCAAGAACAAGGTTTTGTCAACGTAACATAAAGCTAATATAGAAGATTATGATTAGGTCTATGTGTTCGAGACATGATTTCCAAGAAATTCACCTCAGAGACCCGATCATAATTCTTTTTTGTGCATGGAGCTGTATCTGCTCCGTGTACTACCAGTTACAGAAAAAAGCTCAAGGTGTTTTACTGGGTTTGAAGGCTGGTAAAATACTTGGCAAGTGCAGTCAGACAGCGACACATCACATTGTTTAAGAATTCTGATGAGAATAAATTATCAAAATTAGGGATAGCTTTTAAATAATCCTCTGATTCAGTTAAAAGGTTGAGCAACAGGTTTTGTAGCCATGTGCATTTCCTGAACAGCAAATGTATGAAAGCAAGCAAAGCTATTGTTACAATCTAGTGAGAGACCCAATCATAACAGTGCTTAAGGGATATGTAACAATTATTACAATCAGGTCTCAAACTTGAGAAGCGTTTAACAAGTTTATCTTTTTCCTGATTTCGGAGCATAATTTCAATGTTCCTTGCACTACAAGAAAGTTAATGAATTCCTCTAAAAATGTCCTCACACAACAGTGTGGAATGTTGGTGAGAAGAAACCTAATTTTTTTTCTACTCCAAGACTTACTGTAAAGAGCTGGTATGCCTACTTGGTTCTAAAACATATAGCTAATCTTTCCCCAGTCATAACCCATCTAACTCACTGGATCTAATCCATGTAGACATAAAGTTTGCATTTTCAAGTCATAGGCATTTGCTAAAGAAATAAAAAGTATTAGGTTTGCCTATGAGAAAGGGAAAATATTTATTATAAAACTAATATGCATGTTGTTCTACCCATCATTTTCTCTTTAAATAATGGGCAAATACTTCACTGATACCCTATTAGATGACAAACATTCTTCAACAGGGTGTTAATGTACATATATCACCCATTAAAAAAACAAGTCCATTGCTCGAAGACAGCATATTAAACTACTATGAAGCACAGGATAGAAAAAAAAAAACAGCCGCCATTGTTTATGCTCACTAAATATGTCTTTGCTATTTAGAAAATGTAAAATAAAAAAAGTAAATAAAGAAAAAAAGTAATGCATGTATGTTTGTGTATGTGTGCGTGTGTATGTACACCTGTTCATGTCAGTGTAAGGACGAGAGTGAGAGATTCAGTGAGCAAGAGAGAAAGAGACAGCAGAAAGAGAGTGAGCAAGAAGTGAGAGGCTCTACACGTACCCCTCAACTTCTGTGATAAAGAATTCAGGAGTGTCGGTGCAATGAGAGGTAATGAAAGTACAATGTCTGACTTCACTGGCTAACAGTAATGTTCACTGATTTACCAGAATGTTAAACAATTTTCAAGTGACAGTTGAGAAGCACTGGGGGGAATTTAATGTCTTTCACTGTATGACTTTTTTATTCATTTCATCACAACAAAACATCTATGTATGCAGATTCACCAACAGATTCCACTGCTGGAAGATATGTGTGCCCCACAGGAATGAGGCACATACTTGATGTCTTTGGAATCCTGATCTGCCTCATAGATGCACAGTTTAGATGTTTGAATCCTGAACTACACAAGTACTGTAAATATCCAATGTGCTGGGACAATCACCTGCATAGATCACTCCCACACATAAATGTAACTAGGGTGGAGTGAAGAAGGTAGCCACCTCTGATGCAAGGTGTTAGGGGTTGTGATCAGGACATGCCAATCAGTTAGTAAGTGCAGAATTTAAATTCATTTCTGTACTGGCATTTCTGAATGCCAGTACAGAAATTTACTTCAGTGCTTCGGAGCTGCATGTGAGGTAAGTTGTTGCAAGAAAAAGGTTTTCTTTTTTTTTCTTTTGTTTTACCAGATCATTTTTTTTTTCTCTTCAGATCAGGGACTGGCACCAGGCACTAGATGAGACAGCTATGGCTCTGCTCCCACAGTAATTTTTTTAGTGTACCACATACGCAGGTCACAATCTTAATGGTTCTGTGAAGTATGCAAGACAGTTGTTCTTATCTTACATACTTCACATGGTACTATGAGTATAGGCCTAAATGTCATATTATTTATTTCCTTATATTCATTTATTTATTTATTAACATCTGATTACCAGGAAAATCTGACTGGATAAAAATCCATTTTCAGCAGAGGCCTGTGAAGAAAAGTTCCAAAGTATTACAAAATGTTTTAAGAGTAATAGTTTTAAACTCTTTAAAAACAATACAAAGCAACAAATACACTTTAAATAATTATACTAAATTAGGCATAATATGAAAGTATTGGTTAAAAATAGATACAAGTTATATGACAATGATTTAATAGTTAGAGAAGTTTTAGCCAGTTTACAGAAACATTAAAGATAAGTTAGCATAATAAACAGAAATTCCAATACGAACTGAGAGAAAAGCAGGTTAATGGTATATTTAGAGAGAAAGTCAGGGAAGATAAATTGACAAAAGTAAGGAAGTGATTGAAGAAGGGAGAGTAAAGAGATGTGAGGTATGAAAAAGTATTTGTCCACATTTAGGGATATAGTTTATTCTGGTTTTGAGCTAAAACAGAGCTAGCTTTTGGCTAGGAAGTCTTTCAGAACGGTTTTAAAGGATGGAAGGGAGGATATTGACCTGATAGATAGAGATAAGGTGTTCCAGGCCTTAGCAACATGGTACAAGCAGAGACAATACCCAGCAGATTTGATAGGTTTGTGGACAGACAGAAGCTTTTGGTCATTGGATCGTAATGACTGACTAGGAACATAGTTGTGTAGATTGTTATTTAGTGTTGGACAAGCAGATGAATCCTCGATAATTTTATAGGTGGTGAGAAGCTGTGTATATGTTAATTGATGGGGTAGTTCTAACTAATTTAGGCTTTTTGGTGCTAAACAGTGGTGGGTTCTGAAACTTTGTTATAGCACTGTTCAAGTTTTTATTTTTATAATGCCTGAATGTTAGTAAGGATGGGAGCACCATAAAGAATTGTGGGGAGAAATAAGAGTGGAAAGTGTAGCTTTAGTTGCATTGGTGAGAAAGTTTTTGGCTCTAGAAAGCATCCCTGGTTAATGCAGGTTGAATTTAAGATTATCATCCAATGTCATCCCTAATATTTTGCTATGAGAAGTGATTTCAATGGCTGTATTATTTATTTATTTTATTTTATTTGACATTTGTTTACTGGGAAAATCTGACAGGGTATGTACCCATTTTTAGCAGAGACCCAGGGAGAAAAGTCCAGAAGTACACTAGCAAGATTACAAATTTACATAGATTACAAAGACTATCACAAGAACAAAGCAGTACAATTTGGGTATACATGAAAAATAATGTCATAGCACACTATATACAGACATTAATAAGCAATAATATTAGAACACAATACATGCAGACATCAGCTCAAGCGTTTTTATCAGTAGATACAGTCAAGATTTCTTAAAAGAAAAAGGGTAGACTATGAGTGGAATGAAAGAATATTTCAGTGTTACAGGTATACTGAAGGAAAGGCTAGAAAGGAGGGTATATCACAAGGGGTAGTACTGAAGGAAAGGCTAGAAAGGAGGGTATATCACAAGGGGTAGTACTGAAGGAAAGGCTAGAAAGGAGGGTATATCACAAGGGGTAGTACTGAAGGAAAGGCTAGAAAGGAGGGTATATCACTAGAGGTAGTACTGAAGGAAAGGCTAGAAAGGAGGCTATATCACAAGGGGTAGTACTGAAAGAAAGGCTAGAAAGGAGGGTATATCATGAGGGGTAGTACTGAAGGAAAGGCTAGAAAGGAGGGTATATCACAAGGGGTAGTACTGAAGGAAAGGCTAGATAGGAGGGTATATCACAAGGGGTAGTACTTAAGGAAAGGCTAGAAAGGAGGGTATATCATGAGGGGTAGTACTGAAGGAAAGGCTAGAAAGGAGGGTATATCACAAGGGGTAGTACTGAAGGAAAGGCTAGAAAGGAGGGTATATCACAAGGGGTAGTACTGAAGGAAAGACTAGAAAGGAGGGTATATCACAAGGGGTAGTACTGAAGGAAAGGCTAGAAAGGAGGGTATATCACAAGGGGTAGTACTGAAGGAAAGGCTAGAAAGGAGGTTATATCATGAGGGGTAGTAGGATGGGTCAAGAAAAAGTACAGTAAATTCTGATATAAGAGAACAGTAACAAGTACTAAATTTTGTTGTAAGAGAATAGTAACAGTACTAGAAACAGGACTTTAAATTTTGTATTTTCATGGGAGAGGGATTTGGGGGAAAAAGTTGTAGTTTGTGTTTTTTAGGGCTAAGCATGAATTGTGAGTTACAAAGCCATGTTTCAGTTCTGTTAAAGCATCCTGAGTATTTTTTTGAGGTGTGCCACATGCATGTGGAGTGGGTCTACATTACATGATCGAAGTTTCAAAACTTCGAATCTGATATGGTCGACACCATATAATCGAAGTTTTGAAACATTGAAAATATAATAAAACACAACAACCTACAAAAACAAACTATTTAAATGCTCTAAGCAGGGGGGCAAGCCCCCTGCACCCCCCCAAACCCCTCATTACTTAAATATACCAACTCCGAGATTGCACTACAGTGCAGAAAAGGGAACTCTTCCCTTTCCATGCTGTATGGAGATCTCCATTAAAAGATTCAAAGTTTCAAGACTTCGATCATATGGTGTCGACCATATCAGATTCGAAGTTTTGAAACTTCGATCTTCTGATATAGAACCATATGGTGTCATCTGCATACTGCATTAGGAAGGTCTGTTGTGTGGATGTGTGTAGGGTGTTGGTGAGAATGTTAAAGAGGATGGGACCAAGGAGAGAGCCTTATGGTACACCCTTGGTGACTGGGAGGTATAAAGAAAAGGTGGAGTGCCATTTTACTGACTGATAGCTATTGGACAGGTAGCTTTTGAACTATAGAAGAGTGAGCTGAGAGAGATCTAATGAGTACATTTGAAATAAACGTTTGTTGTGACAAACTGTGCTGAAGGCTTTAGACAAGTCTAGAAATAAGGAGACTAGTTTGCTATTATCTCTATCTTTATTGGCAGTATCTACATAGGTTCGAAGGGCAGTGCTCGTACTATGAGAAGGATGGAAGCCATGTTATGTGGGGATAGGAGTTCTTCCTGCAGGAGATAGTTTAGCAATTGTTTTTGAATACATTTCCCAAGTATTTTAGAGAGGGGGGATAAGATTGCTATAGGTCTAAAGTTAGCAATCTCTGTTGAATTTCCTGCTTTGTGCAGTGGAATAATGTGTGACTTTTTCCAGAGAGAGGGAATGTGTGTTTTCTGGATTGACCTATTTATAAGGCTTGAGATAGGATAGGCAATGCTTTTGACTGCTATTTTAAGGTATTCACTTGGAAGGTCATCAGATGAAGTAGAGCATGGTTTCAGTTTGTTTAAAAGTAGTTTTATATAGGATGTGGGCACAGGTTTGAAGGTGAAAGTGGATGTGGTGATATATGGCTGTTGGGCAGGGTTAGGATTAGATGTTGGGGCTATACTATTTATGAAATAAGAGTTGAACTGTATTGTGGTTTCAAGTGATGAATTATTGGGAGAGGGGTTAGGGATGAATTTATAGCCGGGAAGCAGGATTTCTTTAATGGCTGCCCAGAATGTTTTAGGGTTGTGTTTGCTATTATACTGAAAGGTATTATAGTATAGAGTTTTGTCTTCATTAATTTGCTTTTTAGTACGTTTGCAAAGCATACTAAAGTTTTCAAGTTATTGTGAAGTTAAATGGCAGTTTGTTTATTTGTTCCTCAAGACTAACATTACTGTAAGCATTTTGAATGGATACACTCAACCCAGTTCCTTGCCAACAGCCATTACTCTTCTCCACAATTTCTATAGTCTGCGATAGAATCTCCACAATATCTTAGTGTGGTATTCAGAAACAATTAGTGCACTGAAATAAGAGAAATAGCTCAGTGAATGTAGGGGCATTTTGAGAGTTACATATCACAGAACTTCTCTACTATGGAAAACTGCATGGTATGCATCATATGCAAAAAAATGCATAATGATATGCAAATCAGCCTCAACTTGCTACTGCATTTGCAAATGCTGACAACCAATATGGAGACATGATTGAAAAATGTATGACAATATCATGATGACTGGCATTTTCCAATGAACAGGATTATCACTTGCACAATGATGGAAGGAGTAGCACCTACTTAAGTGACTCAAAATGTGGTAGTAGCCACTTTAGATGCCTGTGCCCATTATGTTGTATGCTGCTACCCTTTGTGATATGGAAGAGCCCATCAGTGGCTTATGTGACATCTCCTCCATGCCATGGACAAATATGGATGACCACTACCATGTGGACAGACATATCATACGGGAAGTGGTTGACTGGTGCCATCCTCAAATGGAATTAAGAAAGTTGCATGAATGCCTTTTTTCACTGGATATGAAGTCTTGTATAGCATTATAACCATTTGTATTATTGTGACCTAAGAGCTGGGCACATACTAGGAGTCCTGAAGCCCAAAGCCTAACATAACCTGTATCTTGGGTGTGATACTACTGCATTATGGTTCCTATTAGCAGCAGTGGACAGAATTAACACCATGTAGGTATCCTCTAATATACTCCATTTCCATGAGATCTGCATCTACATTACCACCAAGCCTGCTGCACCCAGATTCTGGTATATCACCCTAAAGAGTTTCCACTTCAACTGCTGGGTTATGTGCAACTCACTGTGTATTTTATACAACAGGAATACATGGAGATCCAATTAAAACATAATTTTGATTATATTCACAGAAAAGAAACAGGTCCCTAAGGCCTTAGCTGACTTATAGGTGTCCAGCATATGCCTGCCATGTGTCCATAGGACCACCAGCAGAGCATCCTTCTCTTTTCAGTGTGCTGTTATTGTTTCAGCACCATAACAGCTCCAATGCACAGAACACACTGATCAATGTGTATATACATAACTATCCATGTTTATGTTCATTACGCCACTTCCCCCATCACCCTGAGGCAGGTACTGCCTTGTATAATGCAATGGCATAACTGCTGCAACATTAGCTGAAATGTGTTTTGTATGGGTGTGTATCCAATACAATGTCCATCGCCACAGTGCTTAAATCACATTTTTTGCTCACAGAACTGCAAGCCCAGCATCCATTGCCATCATACCTCTTAACTATCCAGATTTTCACAGAATGTCCAGATTTTTGCCTCATATTTTTGCTGTGTTGCCCTAAAAATGTGGTTTTCTGGCAGGTCATTGAGGACTGTAGTCAAAAAATAATGATGGAAAATTGAGTTTTAGACTTCATATCCTTTATAACATTTATGGTAATGCAAAACCTATTTTTCTATCAACTTTCTAAGTTTGTAAGAACAATATTTAAAAATTGTCCCTATTTTGGGCTTTTGTCCCTCATTCTTTATGGCTTTGTCCAGATTTCTTGCTCAAAGAGGTTGAGAGGTATGACTGCCATGTAGGTATCCATCATGTCATCCCTGAGCTCATTTTGGATCCTCAGCCTCTACATGTCAGTTGTCATGCATGTTTCCCCAGGTCTACACAGTTGTCACTTAGGGGTCTACAACCTATAGTGCTTGGACAGTGAGTTATGGATGGATGTTCCCAGCATCAGGGGAAAGATGGCTGCTCTACCTCTTCTAATGACCTTGTTGTTTGGATGTGCCACCTCCCTTTCAGCACCACAGTATTTCCTGGCTGTTGCCTATGCTGTAACTGTGTGCCAACACTGCCCCATTACAGTATGCCATTTCCTTCACAGGTCATTGCAGTGTTAGCACACAGCAACCAGTCTGGTGTGGCAGCTGTGTGAGGCAGCCATACACACTGGAGCTGTCCTTTCAATGTTGTGTGCATAATCAGTACTTCTGCCTGCTGTAGATTTCCCTATAATTCTGTATACTACAGTATGCTATAGTTTCTTTAATGCTGTCTCTTGCAATTTGGTGACCAAGCCTCTCATTGCACTGTTTCAAGGTTTGTTACATGGTGATTTTGCTAATGAGTCACTATAGAACGTTGTGCCTATCAATAATGTAAGGTGCTATCAGTCCCATTCCATGCTATGAGGCCTGGTGTGCACTGCACTGACTTTGGTTGAGGTGTGCAATTCCTTGAGACTGAGCCATGGAACACTACATTTACAGTTTCAAGCATGTTGTAAGTGTAGGTCATGAAAGGGGTGTGCACCTGTGAGGCATAAACTCACAATTGTCGGCAAGAGCCCTGCTACTAACCACATGCATCACACTACTGTGCTGCCCATCAGTGACAACCATGTGATATGCATCACACCTTAGCTATTGTTTTCACACCTGGACTTCACCTAGACAGTGGCTTTGGCTTCTGCAGGATTTGAGTCTGGCAGGGTTCTGCATGGTCCACCAGGGAAACTAAAACCATTCTTCACCAACTGCACATGCAGCATAGGGAGTACCTGCTGGGGGACTTCTATGAGAGTCCCCTGTAAATAGTTGATGCTAGGCACTGTATTGCTAGGAACATCAGTAATGCCACAAGCATTGCCCACTCTGGTGAGCAATAGAGTGAATGTGAAGAGTCACTACCTTGACTGTCTCTGCCAGTAGGAAGAAATGGTTATAGAGAGACAACCAACAATGAGAATGAATTGATGTTTTATAATGTTACAGTAGGCCTTACTTTATAACTACAGGCTATTTATAATGTGCAAGTTTATGCTCTGGTCATTACTTTTTGTAAGTGTATTTGGAAAAACAGGAGATTGCAGAGAACATACATGCCTAGCAAAGGCAGGTCAGACTTTCCAGGCATCAGGTAAGTGCACTGTATAGCTGCCAGACCTGTATATGTCTGCTTGACTTGCTTATCACATCACTGCCCAGTTTTGAATTTCTGTTTAAAATCTAACCATTGTATATTAATTTCCTGCTTGTTTGACTGATGCATGTTTTTTAAATGCATTTATAACTGTGCTACTGATCTTACTAGTTATTTCAAACATTGTTATCTACATACCAGCTGTACTGACCTTGGGTGTACCACTGCAGTTAGGCTATTTTTCTCCACTGCAGTTATAGTATGTTTGTACTTTAATGTCCAGTGCCTTATAGATATGTGAATATCATTGCATCAGTGCCAGCTGCGCTTGTCAGACTATTTTCTAATGGATTTGTGCCCATGCCATTGTCCTTCATTGTGCAGTTATTCCTGGGATATCATGGGTGTGGCAACTGTCATGAAGCTGTGTATCACTAAACAAAGGCTTTTAATTTTTCACCTGCCACACATCCCCACACCCCTCCCTCACCCAGAGTATCACACCAGAACATCCTCCAACACTACAAGTTAAGAACTAACCCATTCCTCCATTAATGCCTTAGTTTTCAATCTCTCACTTTAAGATATAAATTTATATCCGTAAGCCATATATCTGCTAGCTGTTCTCAAAGAGGAAGGGGAATGGTTGATAGGGTAAACCTAAATTAACTTTTCTTCCTAGGCTAACTTTAATAATAACCCATTTGGGGTCAGTATAATAGGCTGATTACTAGAGATGAGGGTGGAGGACTTATGATTTTTTTTAAACGAGGAGTGAAAAGCCTCCTCCAGTTTTGTTAGCCAGTCATTTATTTCTATGTGCAGAATACAGACATCTAAGACTGGGGATTAAGGGTTTCTACAAAGGGCAGAATGATAGGTTGAAACATGTAAATCTATTTCCATATGAATCTGTTTTGCTGTATATTCTTCTGCAAATATGGGGTATCATTGAACATTCATGGAGGTAATTACACAGGATGTTTAAGCTAAAGATTGAGGCCCTAGTTTGAGTTCTATATCTCTATCATTCGGCACATGATAAACTACCAGGCACATACCAGTGCAGTAGTGAATCAACAGATTTGCTTGGGCAGGTAGGAATTTTCTTTTCTGAGTATATAGAGAATTTAAAGTGGAAGAAAATACATAGGTTTAAACAGGGAAGGCATATAAGACAAAGAGGATGAAACAATAGGACAACAAGTCAAAATATTGTCATGAGTTAAGGAAAGTATAAACACAAAATATAGAGGTGGGTGGCTTGTGATGTTAGGGAGAAGATAAATATGAAGGATAGTAGGATTAGGAAAATGGTGAATTTGATGGGTGGATATTGTGTGTAGCAAGCTATAATTAGAAGAGTCAAGGGGAGGGTGCAGAGGTCAGCAGGAAGTAGGAGACCTAGTTAAAAGTGAACAAAAAGAAAGGATAATTTGTAAGGACAGCAGAGAATAGAGATGTGAAATGCTGGGATTTAGTATATTTTTGTACTTCTGACTTCTGACAAAACTCAGGGTCTGGAAAAAATAATACTGTAATTTTATTTAAGGAGGATATCAGAATGAGATAAAAAAGGAACTGTAAAAGCTGAGGAAGATGTTTAAAAATAGGAAGGTTTAGGAGTAAACAAACTTAAATATGAGAGGTGGTGGTGAAAAGAAAGGAAGAGGAAATGGTTCTCATTACAACTGGCAATGGTGCCACCAAACTCAAAAAATGGTATTGTATACTTATAAAGGCCTATAACCTTAGAATGATGGGTAAGATTTACTAAAAGGATACAAGGCATAAACAACATGTCCAACATGAACCAACTCAAAGCCCTGTTACTATACTCAGTATCCTACAGACTGCTAAGAGGTGACCTGTGTCTGGCATACAAGGCATCCTCTGTCCCTATACTGATGGATTTACTGCACATCACCAAGTCAAATGGCATCAGAAATACTTGGTCTAAGGATCTAAACTTCTTCTGCAATGTCAACAGAATGGTTTTGAGGGACAGGTACATCTCGCAGAGGACACTGCTGCTCTGGAATAGACTCCCATCCACATAAAACAGAATTCACTCGTGTCCATATTCAAGCGCATTTTGGATATATGGATGGGAAACAGAAAATTTAACCCAGAACTGCCCCATGTACGTGTGATGACCCACCACTGGACCAGTAAGCTAGGAGCTTTAATCCTCACCACTGGCACCTGTGGGAGACATTCACTGGAAGAATAACAGGTACACACACAATATTTCCAGATGCAGCTCTCTGTATCAAGTGCAATTTCCCTTAAGAGCACACAAAAACTACAGTCAGTCTGGGCCTGGTTTCTCCCTCTTTTTCCAGATCCCCAAGAAAACTCCCCACTGGCACAGTTATAGAGCTGAGTCCTTAGCCAGGGTTCCAAGCCAAGCCCTCCAACACTTTCCTTCCAACCAGTGCTTTGTGTCCCTGCCCAAGTAGCTGACACACAAACTCTTGGAGATTTGTTTCAAACACACACACACACACACACACACACACACACACACACACACACACACACACACACACACATGCACGCACACACACACACACACACACACACACACACACACACACACACACCTGGAAAAGGCTGGCACAGGTTTACTAACTATGCCCCCTTCTGCCCAGACTATAAGGTAGTTACCACTGCCACCAGAACCCTCACCAGCTACTTTAAGGCCCTTAACAAAGAGTGTCCAATTTTACTGCATAATATTAATACTAATACAAATGATAGTTTGACAAACAGCAAGGCTATTAGGAGTGGCCCACGCAGTGTCACCAAATAGAGATGCAAGTACTCTCACAACTTAAATATCTCTTCAAAGATCAGCCACAATGAAAGGTTTAAATACGTTTAATAATAAATAATAAAAGAACAAGAACATACTAATTATATATTCACAGTAAAATCAGAGTTTAAAATCAAAGGAAATATTTAAAACAACATGGAAGGACAGTCTCAAACAAATAAAGAAAGACAATATCTAAACTAAGCTTCACTATATTCCTGACTGTATCTAAGAGAGTTACTATACCCTAATAACTTACTTAAATAGAGCAAGGCAAATTATGTGGTGAATGGTCCTTCTTGTTGTTGACAGGCCCAAGACAGAATACAAAATACTCTGTCTCACTAAAAGACTTCTCAAAATAATATCTAAAATATTACTGCTGGGATAGCTTGCAGAATGACATCATTTCTGGTCATCTGACTTCTAGTTCCCAAGCAAAATCCCCATTGCTGGAAGCTGTCAGTATTTAACACCTACCCGTAAAAATACACACACAAGGGCTTTTGCTCAGATCTTTGGCTGGTGCCGGAAGTCATAAAACAATTACATACCTCTGTGCTTCCACAGTAGTGATTAGTTCACCCCAAAGACAATACAGAATGCTTCCTAGTACAGACTATGTGTCTCTGGTTGTATTGAAACCTGTGAGATAGCATCTTTATGGCCTAGCCTATAAAGTGATTTAATTTCATATATTTTTCTAAAGTTTGCTGGACTGGACTGAGGTTAACCCTCCAGTTTCCTCTGCTAAAACATATACATTCAAACAGTTACAATAGTGCATGTATATTTCTGTTCTCTCTAGTAAGGCGTACTGTGCCTACATTTCAAACACAAGCATTTTTCAAATACCTTTTCAATACAAACTTCTGCAGAAATCAGTTTGTTATACACATAACATACAGTTCTAATGCATTTCTAACACAAGCATCTTGTATAAATCAATTTGATATTCACAAATGACATATAATTATTTACAAAATTCCATCTAGCTGTGCTGGCAGTACTGCCTTTCGTCACAGTACTATTAATGGATAGAGGCTTAAAATACCCAACAAGGACAGCTAGGCTAGTACATACCTATGAAGCAATAAGATGGGACAATAATAGAAAGAAAGGATGAGGAAGTGGTCATTTTCAACTTTACTGCTGAAGACATGACACACAAAGCTGACCAAACTGTCACCTTAATTTAGCGTATGTTGAATCTTTAAATAAGAGAAGCAGGGATAATAGGAAAATAAATTCAAAGATGTTGGAAAAAGAGGCTACAGAGGTTGTATGATTTAATTTCAAAAAGTGAAAAAGAGTCAACATTGAAAAGAGTCAACATTGAATTATCATATTTTCAATGGCTAAAAGTGTGTGAAATATGAGAATACAATGAGAACAAGTACGTATCCAAGGGATGGACAAGAAGTATAGTAAACAGAGTATCAGAAGAAAGAGGCAGTATTAAGGGGAACGTCATGCTTGGATTATGGCTATCTCTTGGAACTATATATAAATCTAGTTAGGGTAGAAATTTAATAAAAAGGTGCCCTGTTTTGATGAATGTCTTAATTTTTAGGGATGTTTTAAGTAGGGTGTAATTTAGCTTTAGGAATGTAGGTTAAATATACCAATTGGAAGAGTGACATGACTAACACACAGACATACATGGGGTAGCTGAATGCTGGAAAAGTTTGTTTACCCATCACAAAACAGATGTGTTTTTATGTATACATTTCCAGTGCAACATAGGAACCACTAGGAATTGCTTTGAAAAGTAAAGCTATATTACAGAATTTAAGTATCCAGACATCTAGAAAACTTTTAAAGTGAAACACATTTCCAAAGTAATGTCTTCGGAAGAGCTATATGACCATACTTTTCTTGTTTAGCACTATAATCTCCATAATGAGCACTTGTACACATATTCGGACATGACCCAGACCGTAAGACAACAGTGGGACTGGTTAATATTTACATGTACAATAGTTACAGTAAGTATACAGACATGATATATGTATTATGTTACATACTTACAGTTTAAAATAGCAGATGTTTCAAAACATTACATTCCTGTATGAAATGTAGCAATGCTGTAATACTCTTCAGGAAAGATGGAAGTACATGCACAGTGTATACAGATGACAGTTACTGGAACTACCTGCACTTTCAAGTAAGACAGCCTATAAATGCACTAGAGGTTACTATAGGGCTGCTTTGAGAGGACACTACCAATACCCCAAAAACTGAGGGAGTATATATTAATTTTACCACTGTGACATGCATCCATGTCACACATGCACATTCACTTATTCAGTCTCTGCATCAGAGAAATTCACAGTGTACTTGCACATTCATTTCTTCATCCATTCATTTATTTATTCATTCACTCACTGAAGTTTGAATTCACCTTATAGCTATACATTCAGATAACTAGAATAGCATGCTGTGAATATTTTTTCATGCATTCACTCATTCAGGTAGTGTAGCATGTATCCACCTAACAGGTGCACATTTACTCATAAAAGCATGAATTTACCTTGTTTATGTCCATTTACTCACTCACTGTAAACCCTGTATATGTGCATTCACTCCTTCATTCATCCATCCATCCAGTCAGCCACCCATTTATTCATTCAGTTTAACAGGAATCTATACTGCATGTAAACATTTATTTAATTGGTCTGTCAAAAATCCACACTGCATATTCATATTCATTTAATTAATATGTACCATGACTCCACCACACACACACACACACACACACACACACACACACACACACACACACACACAGATAGTTAGGTAGGTCGATAGATTGATAAACAGATAGATAGACAGACAGGTCATTACAATATAACTTCGCCTTGATAAACCGCATTCATTCATTGTGTACTGGCCATTATTTCAGTGCAACAGGAATTCACCTTGCAAATTCACATTTGCTCAATTAGTATATCATGCCCCCAGCACCTTAAAATATGTTAAGCAAAACAATGTGCCATACTCACCTTGCACATGTGTAGTCATTTATTTAATCTATGCAGTATGAACACTTCACCGCCCACCTGAGTTATAAGTGCTCATTTAGCTAGCATGCACATTCACTAAGTCCGAGTAATATGCATCCACAGTGGGTGCCACTGTGTTATTTACTTAGCTTTTTATTAATTACTTAGAGTTACTGAACAAAATGCATACAGCAGGCACATAAATGTATTCATTCAGTCAGTGTAGCAGAAATCAGCATTACACGCATGGATTAATTAATTTTATCTGTCACTGTGTCCTATTCCTTTGCGTATATTCATTCATTTGTTTATAATCTCATTACGCACTTTATTAACTTTAGTGTCATGTAAATCAAAAGGCACAAGGTAAGGAAGTTATTTCTTGACAAGTTGCCAGCCCATCAGAGAGGACATGAAGGCGCACACACACACACACACACACACACACACACACACACACACACACACTAAGCAACAAACTGGAGGAGCACCAGTTCACTTAGAGCACATCTTTGGGAAAGGAAGACAAAGCCCTAGTGAAAATCTATGCAGATATACTTGGAAGCAGCAATGTTAATTCATGCCCCACTAACTTTTACGTATGTATTCTTTAACGTGCTAAGCGTAGGTGCACCTTGCACATGCATGTATTCTTTAACGTGCTAAGCGTAGGTGCACCTTGCACATGCACGCCCCGTAACTTTTACGTATGTATTCTTTAACGTGCTAAGCGTAGGTGCACCTTGCACATGCACATTCACTTTGTCAGTGTAGCTGGAATCCACCACTACATTCACATTTCTTCAGTCATAGTAGAACCAATATTTTGCACGTGCACATTTTGCCCTTTCAGTTCCATAGTTCTGTTGACACGGTCCATGTTGAAATGCTATCCCTAGCAGCTCAGTTCCCATTACTTTCACAACAGTTAACTTCATCACCTTAACTTGCAAGCCCATATTTTTCAAACAGTCCAAGTTGTCCAAAGTGGTTTTATCAATTTTCTTTCTCCCCGGACCTCCAGTGAAAATGGGTTCTTCTTGGCCCAGTGGACTTTCCCAGTAAACAAATGCCAATAAATAAATAAATATTTTTTTTCTGGAGCTAAACATTGTCATTAGGTTCTAGTTTCTTGCTTCCACAATTAAAAAATGATTGCTCCATTCGTGTTCTTCACCACCTGTTCTGTAAAGCACTGGATTAATTAATTGAAATATGTTTTCCAAACTCCTGAAATTACAGTAATAATATTTTTAGATAATGGTGGTATGACCTTGCAGTTAATATCTGTTGGTCTATAATCTTTATAAGACTTTTATTTTTTCTTTATTGTTGGAAAAATGTATATACTCCCAGGTTTATTGTTATATCTACACTCACAGCTTACTGCCTGACTCATAGGGTTCCATTCATCATGAATGTGATACAGTTTTAACTGCCATAACTTAAGAAATAACAAACAACGTACACAGTGCAATGGTGTTGGCTTATGGTTATGATATGTCTTTGCATACTACCCTGTGTGCTTCACTTACCTTGAAGACAGATCTCATGAGTGTTGCTGGATAGGGTAACATGGCCTTCTTCCATCTCCCAGTTCCTTGATTGTTAGATGGGCCTCTGCACTTGAACTACTTTTGTTCTGTTTTTGATGGTCTCAGATTAAGCCAGTATGCAAATTATTCAGTGTTGACTTTTTCTGTCTTTACAGTGCCACCTATACAGTCAGTGCTTCTGGATGCACCAAAGTCTCGACAAGCTTGGTTATCTGACTCAAGGTCTACACCTAAATGTGCAAGAAAGTAGAATACATATTGTCTGAGGGTCTATGGTTAATTGTCAAAGAAAACCTCCACCAACAGTTTTTAATTGAATGCTACTAATCGAAACTGCTATTCGTCATATAGACTTTACATCATAAACCAAATCATTGAACAGTAATAGTTAGCCAACATCGGGATCATCCAGTGATGCTGTCAGCTAAAACTAAACAAAAGTCTTCTTCTCTTTCGGCTGTTCCCATCAGAGGTTACCACAGCAGATCATCTGTTTCCATTTCTTCCTGTCCTCTGCATATTGCTATGTCACACCAACCACCTGAATGTCCTCTCTCACCACATCCATAAACCTTATCTTAGGCCTTCCTCTTTTCCTCTTACCTGGCAGCTCCATCATTAGCATCCTTTTCCCAATATACCCAATATCCCTCCTCAGCACATGTCCAAACCAACGCAATCTCGCCTCTCTGACTTTGTCCCCAAACTGTCCAACCTGAGCTGACCCTCTAATATACTGATTCCTAATCCTGTCCATCCTTGTCACACCCAGTACAAATCTTTACATCTTTAACTCTGCCACTTCCAGCTCTGACTCCTGCCTTTTTGTCAATGCCACCATCTCCAACCCATACTACATAGATGGTCTCGCTACCCTCTTGTAGACCTTCCCTTTCACTCTTACTGGTACCCATCTGTCACAAATCACTCCTAACACTCTTCTCTACCCATTCCACCCTGCCTGTACTCTCTTCTTCACCTCTCTTCCACACTCACCATTACTGTGAACTGTTGATGCCAAGAACTTAAACTCATCCACCTTCGCCAGCTCTACTCCCTGCATCCTCACCATTCCTCTATCCTCCCTCTCATTCACACACACATATACTGTCTTAGTCCTGCTGACCTTCATTCCTCTCCTCTCTAGAGCATATCTCCACCTCTCCAGGGCCTCCTCAACCTGGTCCCTACTCTCACTACAGATCATAATGTCATCTGCAAACATCATAGTCCATGGGGCCTCCTGTCTGATTTCGTCTGTCAACCTGTCCATCACCATTGCAATTAAGAAAGGGCTCAGAGCTGATCCTTGATGTAATCCCACCTCCACCTTAAACGCATCTGTCACTGCCACTGCAGACTTCACCACTGTCACACTACCCTTGTACATATCCTGTACCACTCTTACATACTTCTCTGTCACTCGTGACTTCCTCATACAATACCACAACTCCTCTCTAGGCACCCTATCATATGCTTTCTCCAAGTCCACAAAGACACAGTGCATCTCCTTCTGACCTTCTCTATATTTCTCCATCAATACTCTCAGAGCAAACATCGCATCTGTAGTGCTCCTTCCCAGCATGAAACCATACTGCTGATCACTAATCATCACCTCCCTTCTTAACCTAGCTTCTACCACTCTTTCCCATAACTTCAAGCTGTGACTGATCAGTTTTATCCCTCTGTAGTTTCTACAGCTCTGTACATCACCCTTATTTTTAAAAATAGGTACCAAAACACGTTTTCTCCACTCCTCAGGCATCCTCTGACTTTCCAAGTTTTCATTAAACAATCTGGTTAAAAACTCCACTGCCATTTCTCCTAACCACCTCCATGCTTCCACTCATATGTCATCTGGACCAACAGCCTTTCCATTCTTCATCCTCTTCATAGCTGTTCGTACTTCCTCCTTGCTAATCTGTTTCACTTCCTGATTCACTATCCCCACTAAAACTAAACAAAAGTAACATTCAGAAATATGACTTCTAAAGTGAAAACTGTTTAAAATAAAGTGCAGAACACCTTTTAACAATTTATCCCCTTAAAAATGTGTGATCCTGGAGCTGATATATATAATTAGTGGGGGGGTGTGGACAATCTGGTAAACACCAGATCCCACATCCCCCACTAATTATATATACCAACTCAGGGATCGCACATTTATATGGAGGTGAGATTGTTATTTATTGACATATAAAAGGCATTATGTACTTTATTTTAAATAGTGTGCACTTTAGAAGTCATATTTCTGAACATTACTTTTGTTTAGTTTTAGTTGACAGCATCATCGGACGATCCCAATGTTGGCCATCTATAACTGTTCAAAGATTTGGTTTTCGATGAAAGCCTATACAACAAAAAGGAGTTTTGGTTATTAGTATACAATTAAAAGCTGTTCAACGATTAACTATAGATCCATTGTTTAAGACTATATATTGTCATTTACACTTGCTCTTTACTTGTCTTTTACCTCTACTGATCACTCACCTACTGTAGTTATGAATCTGAAACACTTTCTAGAGTTATCTTGAACAATGAGCTCAGTTTTGAGCTCCATGACATGATCATCATTATAGAAATGATTCAGTGGCTTTATATACTCTACAGGCCTAGGATGCCTATCACCAGTTGCATCAGAATATGTTACACACCAAGTTTTGTGGTTGCCCAGCCTTCTGCATGCTTCTTACATGCTAACTAAATTCTCACAACCAATAGACATAAATACAAGATGGCCTACAATAGCATTTCTTTCTTCACTCAGACCAGTGTGAAGTTTTAAGAAAATTTATGTAGTTAGAACTAATAGCCTGAGCTGACCAAAATAGGTATGATTTTTATGGTATTTATTGCACTCCAATAACAACCAGCATTAACTAAACTACTACCTAATTATCTTCCCAAAAGGCTGCTTTGCCTTCATAGGTATCTTGCTGGTACAGGCTGAACCATCTGATAGAAAAATGTCAAAGCCTACAAAGTGTGGATGCCCTAAAAGAGGTTGACACACTGCCCTCCAACAGCAAATTAAATTAGGTAAATTCATTAAAAACTCCATGCACCAAACCTGTGGTTGACAATATGAACCCAGTTTTTTTTTAGCAGGTGACCCCTTACTTATATGTGTCAATTCTATGATTCCATAACTGCATAAAAAAGAAAAATACCCAGTAACAGTAATAAAATTAGTTATACCACTGCAGTTTCCAAATGTAATGAATTAATGTAAAATCAGTAAGGAAACAGACAGTTTGGGGAGGTGGGATCAGAAATATTGGATTCTGCAAGATACGAGTGGATGGGAAACAGAAAGTTTACCCCAGGGATCACTTCAATGGCTCTGCTAGACAGAGGCACAGGGAACTAATCTAAGGGGCAGCGAAAGCCAACACATTCCGGCTAGGCTTATAAATGCCTTTGGGCAGATAGCCTAGTACCTACCTATGTACCTATAAACCTATGCTCATCAAAAGGTAGATCTCCCACAGTGCCTACATAATCAAAGAATGGGATGTGACGCCACTTCAGTCGAACTGTTCACATCTCCTATTAGACTACCCACTCTCCTCTCTCTCCTGTCAGTAATAAAATTAGTTATACGACTGCAGTTTCCAAATGTAATGAATTAATGTAAAATCAGTAAGGAAACAGACAGTTTGGGGAGGTGGGATCAGAAATATTGGATTCTGCAAGATACGAGTGGATGGGAAACAGAAAGTTTACCCCAGGGATCACTTCAATGGCTCTGCTAGACAGAGGCACAGGGAACTAATCTAAGGGGCAGCGAAAGCTAACACATTCCGGCTAGGCTTATAAATGCCTTTGGGCAGATAGCCTAGTACCTACCTATGAACCTATAAACCTATGCTCATCAGAAGGTAGATTTCCCACAGTGCCTACATAATCAAAGAATGGGATGTGTCGCCACTTCAGTCGAACTGTTCACATCTCCTATTAGACTACCCACTCTCCTCTCTCTCCTGTACACATACTTTTCCATAGCTCTGCCTTCTCTCCTTTCCCCTCACGTTAACCATTCCTGTTTTTGATCGTATCAGGGTTCTTTATAATTCATAAGTTCTCTCCTCCCCCTTTTTTTCCAACACTATTCTGCCACGTTCCTTATCTTTTTCACATTTGCCTCTTCTTTCCCAAATAACCACTGAATATCAAAATAGTTGACCTTAGAAACTTCTGGCTTGCTACTGGTACATCAGATCTCCTCTAACAACCAGTTTCACCTTATTCATGACTGTCATCTGCCACTGTAACAGGAATTTTGCATTCTTATTTCACTGTTGTTGCACATGCTCTGTATATTTTCAGCTACTTAGATTTACCAAGTAGAACACTGCATCTGCCACCTACTGTTTATATATGTGCGGCCTTTGTATACACCGATATCATAAATGTGTGTGCGTGTGCATATGTTTATTCGTGTGTGTGTGTGTGTGTGTGTGTGTGTGTGTGTGTGTGTGTGTGTGTGTGTGTGTACATACATATGTGTGCATGCACATGTATACTCAACTATGACTGTGTTCAGTGTAACAAAATACAAGCTCACTGCTGCTTTACGTCTGCCTATTTTCTTCCTGCTCCCAGTATAATCCTCTGTATAAACTCATTCCTACTCATTAGTGAATTTGTTGATTCACTGCTTAAATTGTGCAGTTTCATTATTATTATTATTATTATTATTAAACCATACATGTCTGAGTTTTTCTCTGTTGTAAATAGGTCCTACCCTGCTGGACTTCCTGGTCAACAAACATAATGAACTTAGTAAATAAATAAAATCAGTCAGGGTAGTATGCACCTACTTTACACGTGTATTCATTTGTTCATTCAGTAGAACATTCATCTATTTTGCACATCAGCTGCTACAGCATACATCATACATTTACTTTGTTTATGCTATTTATTCATTCATTCATTCAGTCAGCCAGTATAGTATGAATCTACCATGCATATGTATGTATAACAAGAATCTACTTTAAATACATTGACTCTGCAAAGCATGCAACACCTTAGCAGATGTACATTCATTCAGTCACTGTAACATGTACCACTCTTGAATGTACACTTGCATTCATTCACTTAATGTAGGATTTGCACAAAGACCATCACATCTTACTACTGCCACCTTCTGCAAATGCCATTTATATATATATATATATATATATGTACAATCACCTTGAGTTGTAGATTTTCTGGCTAAGATAAATAGGCTTTGTCTCCTTTTGTACTGCACTTGTAAACTTTAGTAAAGTATGTCCTTACATTACTCTCACAACGCTTTAAAAGATGAAGGCTAATACATATTTTTGTGTTGATATTTTTGTATTTCCCTGGATGCTTTCTAGATGGGACCCTCATATACATACCCTTATGCCTGGAGCATTTTTTTTTTTTTTTTTTTTTTACAATTTAAGTAGTTCAAATCAGAAGCAAAATATGTTCTTTAAGATGTGCTGCTAATAGTCTGGCTGCATACACTAGAGGGGTTAAGCCCTGACTGTGAACAAATAACACCAGCCTGATCAGCAGCTTGGACACTCGAGGTAACAGGTAGGGGACATTGGGAGGTAGTGGCCCAGCACTGGCTCACCTATCTGGGGGATGGGGGTTGCAATCCAGCTGCCTGCAATGTGAAGACCAGCTTCAAGGAAAGTTTTCTTGCATGCAATAGTAGCTGTGATGTGTGCTTAGTCCCTGCCAGGCCATGTATATTTAGCCTTCATGAATTTTGTGCAGAAATGTGAATGCTCTCATAGGGAGTACTGCATACCCTCATATCTGCAAGTGTACATATAGCTATGAAAGGAATGTGTTAGGACGATATATAAGAAAAAACTCTAATGGCCGCCTAGACAATGATCTCCTGCAAATAACATCCACCTGACTAGGGAAAATGGGTCCATTTAATCCCAGAGGTGCTGCTGATTGTCGGGTGCTGGGAGAAAAAGATAAAAAAAAAGGATGGCCTGCCAGGCAGTTAAAATTGGGATACCCATTTCCATACATACTAAATTGAGACATTTAGGGCTAGTTATAGCATTAAAAAAAACTTGGTGACTTTGTGTATTGTTCAAATACAGAATTATTTTCATGTTTTATAGTCAAGTTAAATATTGCCCATAATACCTTGAAACTGGAGGTTTGAAGATAAATTTGTATACATAGCTTTATACACATGAAATTCACACAGTGTGTATGTTTATTTAAATAATTAGGACTGGTACACATTGTATATGAAGCTTTCTGTGTAGGTTTGAGTAAGAAAAACTATTTCATGGAACATGATTAGTTCTCATATTAATTAATGGCGAGAAATGGGAAGTAAAATGAAACTGGAATAATCAAGCTCAATACAATTTACTGTTCTAGCTTATTATAAGAAAAAAAGGAAATGTTACAAGCCCTAGACCCTGGTGTGTGTGTGTGTGTGTGTGTGTGTGTGTGTGTGTGTGTGTGTGTGTGTGTGTGTGTGTGTGTGTGTGAGTGTGTACGTGAGTGAGTGACAGAGAGAGAGAGAGAGAGAGAGAGAGAGAGAGTGTGGGTCTGATGTTAAAAGTTTGCATTCACAAATTCCAGATAGGTAAGAAGCATGTGGTTAACTGAAAAGTCTCCTGATTCAAAAAAAGTAATATGTTGCCCTCTAGTGGCATATTTATTAACAACAGTTACATCTTTTTAATAATGCCACTTCTTTTTATTAAAATTTTCAGTGTGTAACAAAAAAGGAAAAAAGTCCACCAGGTAGCTGAAGTATAAAATATAGCAGAAAACTTACATTAATTAACTGAGAATAAAAGCACCAAACTATTTCCAGAATATTTAAAACAGAAAGTTATGTGTTCCTTGAGTATATGATTAGATACAACAAAAAATCTAGGTTCAGCTTGTAGTAGGTCATTGATGATTTGATGCAGACTTCTCCATGAAGTTTTCCAATCTGTGAAATTGTTATTCAACATCAAGAAATTCTGTGTGCATTAAAATGATTAACTTATTTTTATTTATTTCAACTTGATAGCAGTGTAACTAGACTAGTCACAATTTCTTTTCCAGCTACAACTCAGGATCATAGGGGTAACAGGAATTGATACATGCAACAAGGAACAAAATGTTGAATAAAATATACCAAGAATGTGGTAATAGAACATGTATACAGCAGGTAATATGAAATGTTCACAATTTCATTGACCTACCCGTTGCAGTAACTGGTGAGACCACAGAGATTTCTAACCAAGAGAATCCAGGGCCTCCAAAACATGACATACATGGAAAGACTGAAAGCCCTGTCACTGTACTCTGTATCATACAGGCTACTGAGCGGCAACCTGTGCCTGGCCTACAGAGCAGTCTCGGACCCTGCCCTAATGGAAATGCTGCACATCCGCAAACCAAATGGGACAAGAATAACTCACTCTAGGGATCTCAACCTAGCCTGTTGCATTACTAGAGCATGCTGGAGATACAGATATATCTCCCAGTGATTGCCACTCCTCTGGAATAAGCTCCCACTCCATGTGAAGTAGAGGTCCTCAATGACTCTATTCAAGTGCAACCTTGACAACTGTATGGGTGACTGTAAATGTACCCCAGGTGTGGTACCTATGCCTCTCAATGACAGGAGCAGTCGGTACTGATCATAGAAGCACTCTGCTAACAATGGCCATCTAACTAAGGTCAATAAGGGTACTCAGGTTATGACATAGTTAACCTTGTAAAGGCCTTTGGCCATTAGCCTACTAACCTCCTATGAACCTATGAACCTAGTAATACATTGTGTCCATTCTCATGAAAGCATGTACAGCTACCTTCACCAAACAATTGCTATTTTTATTCATTCTTAAATGTGGCCAACGTTTCTTGCTTTCTTACTTCAGTTGGTAAGTGATTTCAGCATACCAGGTCATAGACTGGAAAATGGCTTTTCTCCTGTGTATGTTTTATAGCAGAGTCAAACAAGCATAAAGACTTCATCAAGTTCATCTCTAAGGGAGTATGTTTGCTGTTTGATGAGTGGCTTTGTTTTTAGAGAAGGACATTGTTGTCCTTGTTGGATAATTTTGAAAAGCAAAGAGCTAAGTAATAAGATGACACTGCTATTCATTGGTAACCATGTGAAACATTTCAGAAGGTCACAGTGGTGGGTCTGAGCATCTGCGACCAAGCAAGATGAAATTACATATTTATTTTCGGCCAACAGTGGTTTATATGGAGTCTATATCATATAGTCGAAGCTTTAGGTAATCGAATACCTAAAGCTCATCACCTAAACAGCGAAAGTAAACCGTGAACGGCCACTTCTGTGAATTTTTTCACAGGGAAAAATTTGCTTGGCTGTTATTGGGAATCTGCCCTTTTCTCCACTGTAGAGCAATCTCACAGTTGGTATATTTAGTTAGGGGGGTGTGGGGGTGAAGCCCCCCACTCAAGTAGGGTTTGAAAGTTTTTTTTTTCTCCAACCAAGCAAATTTTTTCCCTATGAAAAAATTTGTGGAAGTGGCCATTCGCAGTTTACAGCTTCCACTGTTTAGGTGTCGAGCTTTAGGTATTCAATTACCTAAAGCTTCAATTATCTAATATAGATCTGTTTATATGCGTTGAAAATATAGCTTAATGTTATTCATTGGCAGGCCATATTCCAGTTTGGATAAAAGAATATTTCTGACTATTTTACAGCAAGCAGATGGAGAAAGAAGATGGGAGAGCTTGTAGCATGATTTTAACTAAGTGTTTCATTGACAACATTATCTGTGTGCCAAGTGAAGAATAAGGCAGGGTCTAAAGCAAGACCAAGATATCTGTGCTTATTAAAATTAGGAATAAGGATAATATTGTTATATTTTACAACAGGTAATGGGAGAGTCACCTTCTGAAAGCATTCAGTTGATTACCAATAAATAATAGATCAGCCTTACAACTTAACTCTTTGTGTTTCAATACCATCCAACAAAGACAGTGCCATAACTAACCAGGCCTATATGGAAAATTACTGGTCCAATATTTTAAACCAGATGGATGCTTCATCTAAGGAGACTGTAGATGCCAGTACAAGGGAAAAATTGACACAAACTGCAGATAAGGTTCAAGCCCATGTAGTTATGATGCTAATGTCTGTTTTGTGGTACCATTATTAGAGGCCATGCATTGCTAAGAGCTTAACTTGTTTCCTGATGATGTAAACACAGAACATGGAATGACCCTCTTAATGAGGCTTTTCATTTTATTTAATCATGAAACAAATTTTACATCTGCTAGAGGAAAGTGGTAAATGAACGAAGATGTTTAAGCATGTTTCATCCACCCATTCCCTGTCATATTAAGTAGCACTGTTCCAACAATTTTATATGAGGTAAAGCTGACAGCAGCACACTCTATATAAGAAGTATTTTCAAAAGAAGGCCAGGCTCTAGTAACAGAAGGACCAGTGGCCCTTTCTCAGCAGGCTAGATCCTTCTCCTTCCAATTATGATACAGAGTCCCATTGCCAGTTGTTCTCTGCTCTTCCTCATGTAGTCAAACTAAGAGACAAATGCTTTTCTTTATGTAGGCCAGTCGCACTGAATAACACAAGACCAGAGTGTCATGGAGGGTTCAGCAAAGTTTGGTAGTACACCAACAACTGTCTCTAAATCATCAGATTCCTTGGGCCATACCTAGGGTTACCACCTTTTCAAATGCTCAGAGTGGGACATTTTCTGTAGAAATGTCAGATTTGCAGGACAAAACATACCCATGACCAGTACAAAGGATAGAACTTCACCTTTTTGCCAAAATAAAAGCTTGTTCGTGTAGCATTTGAGTTGCTTATGCTATTTCATATAACATTTAGGTGTTTCAGATAAAAAATAACTGTTTTATGAAACTATGAAAGAAAACTTAGGAGATATTTCCGTACAAAAATCTCAGGACATCTGCCATTTTTTCAGTTTTTTCACAGGACACAACTGCCCAAAGAGGGACTGTCCCTCACAAAGTGGGACAGGTGGTAACCCTAGCCATACCAGTGCTTCAAAAACCTTCTGCTGATCTAGGCAACATAACCAGTTACAAATACAGAATAAGGAATAGCCCTTGATCTAGCTACCAACAATCAAATTAGTTTGATTGACTGCACATCCAAGTGGACCTGTAGTGTCGTTTTGTTGTTGTGTTGTTTTACTATAATCTAGCTGTTCCCAAATAAATAAATAAAAACGAAGCAATGAAAACCTTAATTTTAGAGGCAGTTGTAGATAAGGTGACATGGTTTGATGTACTGCTAACAGGATAGACAAGGAAGAAGCCCATATAATGTAGGAAAGCAGAGTTTATTTCTTAGATATGTATTGGACCAATAAAATCAAGATAACAGTCAAGTCCTTGGTCTCCATTTGTTTACTTTGTGACTTAGAGCAAGTCATTTAACCAGATATTTCTTCTTGATTACTCCTTAAAAGAAGTGAATATATAATTTGCTTAAACAACCCCCCTCCACATACAAACACCTCTGATTAAGCCATTTGTTAACAAAACACAAATCTATTAGGTCATTTCTTCAAAATATTTCAAAATCTCCTTCTCCTCATATATGCAATCCACACATGGGCTCACAGAATGAAAACTATTCTAGTAACCATATACCGCTGTCGCTGTAGGCAATCTGCAAGTTCACACAAAGTAAAATACACCTCCGTGTATAAAAGTACTGTCCATATGCAAGAAAAAGATAACAAAAGCAGAGCGCCACAACGCACTGTCCCGCTTCAAAGTTGCACTAAGGCAAAAGCTTAAGCAGTTCCCACAGTTCAGATACCTGCATAAGTATTCTGTAAGCTCACCAAAAACGCTTCAGTGTTGAAAAAGTATTGAAGTACAAGTCAATCCTAGAGAACACAATGCCAAAATAAATCCAGTATACTGCTCCAGCACAGGAAATTGCAGTCGGTAATTCCAAGAGTAAAAAATCAGCTTTATTAACAGAACAAGTAAGCGCTTTCGCCGTTAGGCTTTCTCAAACTCTACAAAAACACAAGTTTGCAGTCATTTAAATAATTAATTCTAATCAATGATAGGTGGAGCATAAATTCAAATTTTTAAAGCGCCACTGACTAAAATACAACTTGCTTTTGTAATTACACATGAAATAAAACGCAAAGCGTAATTACCTTTTGTGTAAAAGGCAGACAACTTTAAAAACATTATGAAAACTTATTCTCAACAAACACATAGACAACATTATTTAAAAATTGTATAAAACTTCGTTGCATAAATGTTTTGAACATAGAAATGTTGACAAATTAAAAAGCATATTGGAATTGTGCAAAACCACTGTTACCAAACAAATATGCCTAATCTGTTTGTACTATTAAAAGCTTATAAAATACTCTGTACAATGATACCATAACAACTAAGCACAGCAGTGTCTATGAAAAATTGGTTAGCTGTCACTGATGTGCATGACAAGAGAAAACTAAGCTGTCCAAAAGGAGAAAGGGGGGGGGGGGAGACCGAATATGTAAGAAATAACTAGTATGTGTGTATAGCATATAGAATGTACCTATAAACAAATATATGTCTCTCTACATTCCATCAAAACCTGAGACCTAATCAAAATGAAAAATAATAATGAATTATTAAATGTGAATAAATATTGGATCAAATCATGTGGAATAAATCATAAAAATCAAGAAAAAGAAAATAAAAAATGTGTTTGTATCTGTCTGTGAGAAATATATACACACACAATGAATAGGATATCCCTAACTATCTTCTTGGTCTATAAACCCTTCTACCCTTCAACACCGGTTTGATGTGAACTTTGTCATTGAGGCCTGGTGGTTCATCGGCTCTACACCTGACTATCCACCTAAGTTCACATTCAAGAGTCCTGTTTATTAGGTCACCTCCTCTTGGACCAGAAACTAGATGTTGTATAACTGTGTAGTTAAAAGTATGCTCAGGGCCAGATGTTCTGCAATGCTTAGCTAGAGCATTGAAATCTGAGGCTTTTCTGATATGATAATTATGTTCCCTTATGCGGTCTTTAAATGCCCTGTTGGTTTTCCCTATATAAAAAGCGGGGCATGCTTTGCACCTCGCTAGATATACCAAGTTTCTACTATTACAATTGGTATTGGTATTGAAATAAAACGTGTATCCACTCACTGGGTGCACAAACGTAAGGTCCTCATTAATAAAAACACAATGGTTGCACATGCCACATGGTACAGTGTTCAAATTCATTTTTATCTTATGTTGCTTATTCCCTCCAAACTTCGGCCTACATAACAATCTTTGGAGGTTGGGTTTATTTCTGTGTGTGACCCTGGGTCTAGGTCCCACTATCTTAGCAATTTCACCATCTGAAAGTAGGATATCCCAATTTTTTGCAAACATGTTTTTAATCTCTCTAGTATCTGTGGTGTATGATACTATCGGGCCCACTGTTAATATTCCAGTGTCTGATGCCGCATCCACCTGCCCTAAATCTTCAGAGAAATACGGTCTAGCTTTAGTTGACCGTAGTTCATGCACTTCTAACAGGACTTTTTCTACTAGCACCTGATCATAACCCCTCTCTGCAAATCTTTGCCGTAATTCTTCTATTTCTCTATAATAACATTCATCCACTGGGTTGTATCTAGATGCTCTCATAAATTGACCCTTTAGAATATTACGAAAAACATGTGTGGGGTGCATACTACCCCTATAAAGTAATGTATTACGATGGCATAGCTTGCGGTGGATGGAAGTATTTAAAAGTCCATTGTCAAGCTTATACACTTCTATATCAAGGTAGGAAATCCTATTCTCTGAACTATTCAAAGTAAATTTTAAAAAGTCAGTAGAAGAATTCATAGTGCTCACAAAAGCATGGAGAGAGTCCATATCCCCAAACCAGAGAAGGAAGAGGTCATCCACAAATCTGCGGTATAACCCCACAAACTCCTTGAACATGGTCAACTTGTAAAGGAAGGTATCTTCCCAAGCGGCTATGACAAGGTTGGCGTAGCTATTGGCACAAGATGTGCCCATAGCTACGCCATCCCTCTGCAAATAATAATCCTTCCCAAATATAAACACATTATTGGACAAAACCATTTCAAGATATAATGTGATCAAATCTATCTTATCTGTAGTAAAATCTGAATGTTCTCGTAGATACTGTTGTATGGAGGTAATACCTACATCATTGGGAATCACCGTAAATAGACTTACAATGTCCAAGGTGACCAAAAGATATTCCTTCCCCTCTTCCAGGCCACTAGTATACGAATACAAATCCAATAAAAACTGTTTACTGTCTCTAAGTATGTATTCATTTCTATCTACCAATGGTCTCAACGTAGTTTCCACATAAATGGATAGTGGCTCAGTCACCCACCCCTGCCCAGAGACAATCGGTCTGAGGGGGGGGTTTGTGCGGGATTTATGTACCTTGGGCAGCCCCTGTATAACAGGGATAACTGGATGCTCTACTTTAAAGTAAAGATATAATTCCTCAGTAATGCTCGAAGACATAAGTAAATCATCAAGTGTAAAATACACATCAAAAACTTTTTGTCCTACTGTCCCCTGATCAATTCTATCATAGAACTTCTCATCACTTAAAAGTAAAGTCATACGTTCATTATAATCAGTTGTTTCCATTAACACAATAGGGCCCCCTTTGTCAGCTGGTCTTATTGTGAGCATGTCATCATTCCTCAGGTCCCTTAAAGCCTGTCTTTGTTGGTAATTCAAATTCTGTCTATATTTCATATGAGCCTGTGTGTGAAAAAAATTATGTATGTCATTTTCCATGACATTACCAAATACTTCTAGCACAGGATGTAACTGCGGTATAAAAGTACTGTTAGTTTTAAAACGTGGTGCCTGATTATTATATTCATCCACACCAAAGTCCAATTTTAACTGTGTCTTTCTAGTGAACATTTTCGTGTCAATCACTAAATCTACGACATCATCACCACAGGTAGGTATGAAACTTAAACCCTTATTTAGGACATATTCTTCATGCTTAGTGAGGACCCTATTGGAAAGGTTAACAATTAATGTGGAGTCCTCTCCCACATCTTCTTGAGTGTGGGGCCATTGTAATCCTCCATAGACCCCTTTCTTTTGTGCCTGCCCCTGCTCATTGATCGTTGTCTTCCTATGTGTTGTCCTACTGCTATAGGGAAAGGGACATTGACATTCTCTGCCGCCTCATTATTTGATTTGTTCCCTAGTACCACTTTGGGTCTAACTACCATATCATTAGAGTTCTCTACACCTTGTTCATCTGGTAATGAATCAACTACATGTTCTCTATTCTGTGCTTGTATAGCTGAGCTGACAGTCTGCCCGGGAGGAACATTGTGATTTCCTACCTCAGGTAAAACAACTACCCCTTGTGTGTGCTGATCTTGTGTCGTATTAGCTGTAACTGAAGTATCATTCCCATGTACTGTATGAATACTGTTGTTAAATGTTCTGGTATCAGGTTCAGGGTTTCTAGAAGGTTGTACCGTTGGTACTCGTACATTCATCCTTGAATCATGTGTGATGTAACTACCACGGAGACTGATTCTTTACTCTTGGAATTACCGACTGCAATTTCCTGTGCTGGAGCAGTATACTGGATTTATTTTGGCATTGTGTTCTCTAGGATTGACTTGTACTTCAATATTTTTTCAACACTGAAGCGTTTTTGGTGAGCTTACAGAATACTTATGCAGGTACTTGAACTGTGGGAACTGCTTAAGCTTTTGCCTTAGTGCAACTTTGAAGCAGGACAGTGCGTTGTGGCGCTTTATTTTTGTTATCTCTTTCTTGCATATGGACAGTACTTTTTATACACGGAGGTGTATTTTATTTTGTGTGAACTTGCAGATTGCCTACAGCGACAGCGGTATATGGTGACTTATTTATTACGTTTTTACTTCTTTACGCTGTTGACTGGACCTCTAGCTGCTGTATTTTTGGTGATTTTGCTATATTCTAGTAACCATGTCCCAAATGCAATCCACCTCTTGCCTAAACATAACAAAACATAACAAACATAACAAAGATATCTACAGTTTCCAGTTCTTACCTTACCTCTCATATCACAGCTAAGGCAGACATATGCTAAAATAATAACCAAATGGCTCATACTCATTTCTTCTTCCAAAAGCTTTGCAACTCTAATTTTATATAAAGGAAAATCAAATGTTGCAGCAATTCCTGTAGAAAGGAAAGTACAGGTGTCTCAGTCCTACCTACCCATAAGAGTAGATGTTTGATAGTCATCACTGCTGCAGTAGCCTATAGGTTGTGTCCTGCCAAGGACACAGCACCTGGCCATCGAGCAAAAATGGTAACTCCCTTCCCTCTCACTTAGTCTGGCTGCTAATAGGCTGCACTCTTTTTTGAGGGAAGTATATCAACAACCAGAGTGAGATAAATCTTCAGGATTGTATTGCCCTGAGAAAGGAAAGTAGATTCATCCTGAACCAGCAATCAATCAAATGGATGGCCCTTGTAAAGCCTGTCCTGGGCCTAGAGAAGGAATACAGTATGCAGTGCGTTTTAAAGGTATGAACAGAGGACCAAGTTGCTTTGTGTAGAATACTTTCAATCCACCCCTCTCCAGTATGCCATCAAAGAGGACAAGGCCCTAGCAGAATGTGCCTTAACTTTGCTTGAAAAATTTATACCATGGTGGAAATAGCAAAAAACAACAGCAGAAGATAACCACCTGCATATAGTCTGTTTAAACACAGGTTGACATTTTTTAGTCCCACTATAAGAAAGAAACATCTTTTTAGCCTTCCTAAATGACTTCATTTTATCAAGGTAGTACCTAAGCTGTCTGTGCACATCCAAGGTACTGTAGAATCTGTTCTCCCTTGTTTTTTTGGCTCTGGGAAGAAAACTGGGTGATGCATGTCTTGATTTGAGTTAAAATCAGAAACAACTTTAGGCATGAATGAAGGATTTGTACATAATGCAACCTATCCCTGTGGAAAACCAGATAGGGTTTGCCCACCATGAAAGTTTGGAACTCAGATACTCACTTTGTAGATGTCAGAGCAACAAGCAAAACTGTTCTCAAAGTAATGAACTGTAAATCTACCTGAAAAGCCAGTTGAAATGGAGTTAAGATCAGTTTTTCTAGAATAAAATAGAGATCCAAAGGAGAAAGAATTTGCTTGCAGTGGGATCCCATGTGCAACACTCCTTTCAGAAATTATATGACCACAAACATAGAAGAAAGAAAGGGATCCATAGGCATACAAGCTGAGATTGCTGCAAGATGTACTTTGATAGAAGCATATGATAAGCCATCTTTAAGTAGCTCACACAAATATTTGAGAAATTGAGGTGCTACTTCCCTTTTGGGACTCCTGTGGTTAGCAAGGGACCAACTACAAAATCTTTTCCATTTGCCAACATGAGACTTTCTAGTAACAGGTCTTTTTGCTTTCTTTAGTAACTGCTGAAAAAGGTGCCTAAAATAAATGAAAATGGAATATCCAGGGTGTCAGTTATATTTGACTGATGTCAGGGTGTAGGAAACTCCCCTTTTGCTATATGAGTAGATCTAGTCTTTGTGAAAGCTTGTGTTAATTGTTCTTGACCAGTTCCATTAGAAGGGAGAACCAATACTACCTAGGTCAAAAGTGAGTAACCACAATGATTTTCGATAATTCTTCCTGAATTTTTAGAAGTGCCCAGGAAGCCACTGGAAAGGATGGGAAAGCTTACAGGAACATTTATCACCAAGGCATTGACAATAGTATCTGTTCTCTATGCCTGTCTGCAAGGATGTCTTAGGATCATAGGATCTTAGCAGGTTACTAGGCTAATGGCCTTACAGCCTTTTTAAGCCTAGCCATTCATACCACAATCTTTCCAATTATCAATGCCTACAGGCTAGAATGGCTTTGGTATTTGCTTGTGTCTTAGTGCATCTACAAAGTGCCCGTGTCTGTATGTGCCACAGGCAACAAGCTGGGGTAAATTTGAGATTTCCCATCCATTTGTCCAAACTGCATTTTATTAGGCTTGGGGAAGAGCTCTGTTTCACATGAATGGGCAGTCTGTTCCAGAGAAGGGGTAATCACTTTATAAGTTAGGCATAGATCACCCCCCTCATTAGTCTGTAGGAGACCAAGAACTGGGACATGGCTTTCAGGCAGTCAATATAAGCCACATTATTTACAATCTGTATTCTTTTAGTGAGAAAACTCTGTGGCCACCCCATCTGTTGCAAATGTCTGATCAGATGCATTCAGAAGGGTGCATTGTACTCAATTGTTGGTCTAATGAGGGCTGAGTATAGTGAGACTATGATCTCCATAGATCTCGAGGCTATGCCCTTACTTATAAATTGGGCCATGTAGAAGGCTTTTTTCAGTAACATGGACACATGGTGATCAAAGTTCAGGGTACTGTCAACCTGAGTTCCCAAGTCCCTTACCACTGGGTCTGCTCTTACAGGAGTGTCATCAGTATAATTTGCAGGGGAGGTCATCTTCCTGAAGAGTATGATTATGCTTTTTTTTTCATTAAGGTTTATGTCATGGTTCTGGCACCAGTTGTCTGTGATGAGCCATCCTAGAAAATGTCTACATATTTGGGGGATTCAGTGATTGCACCCAACTTGCAGTCATCTGCATATTTGGTCAGCCAAATGCCATCTGCCTTTGCCTTGACTTTAGAGAAGTATATTCCAAACAGGGCAGGTCCCAGTACTGAGCCTTGTGGGTCAGCACTAGTAACAGGCCTCTTGGTGGAGGTGGATTATCTCACCCTAACTTCATGTGTCCTATCAGTGAGCCATTTGGCTATCCACCAGCTAACATAGGGATTTATGCCTAAATTTGTGATTTTTGTCTAGAAGGACTGAGAGGGATACTGTGTCAAATGCCTTTGCCAGGTCAAGATAGGCAGTATGTACCATTTTGCCTTCATCTGTGGCTCTAGTGACCTTCCTGAAGAAGTCCACCAAGTTTAGTAGGCATGACCTGCCCTTGATGAAACCAAACTGGACGGGTCCAGTGTTTGAAGAGTTCCTCTGTCTGTTTACCAACTCCATAACAATTCTCTCCATGACCTTGCATATAAGACTAGTCAAACCTATGGGTCTGTAGTTCCCTGGGTATGTTGATGGTCTGCCTTTGTGTAGAGGAATAACAATTGCAGTCCTCCATTCCCTAGGGGTATACAAAATTTTTCTAGATGTCTTCTTTAAAAGGAGGTGAACAGATTTACTTCAGTTGTTCCCACATCTGGATTAAGCCCTGAAACACTCCTGTATTAAGTTTCCACTCATGAGAATTTGTCCAGCAGCTGCCTAGTCTGTCTGCCACAGCATTTTGCTCTGATGGAATGTAGGAGACCTGAAGAGTCAGAGAATGCTGAAGTGCCAACTCTCAAGCCATCACTGCCAACAGTATACCAAGGGTATGACTTTGTACTGACTTGTTTGTTGAGCTGCCACATAACCATGTTGTCTGTAACTACCTGTAAAAGGCTTGGAGCCCATAGATGGTGCAGTATTTTCAAACCATGAATCATTGCTACCATTTCTTTGATGTTTGTGTTCAATGGCCTGTCCAAAAAGTCCCATAGGCCTTGTACTTTTATTCCCATGGAAACTACATCCCAAACATAATCTGAAGAGTCATTTTGAGCAGATTGAATTAGGGTTGGAAGAAAGAAAGGAAGTCCTGAATTGACAGCTGTTTGATCCCTCCACCACTGCAATTTTAACCTTACAACCCCCAGCATAGGAATCTGAAAGTCCAAGAGGTGTAGGTGCTGGGTCCAAAAATGTTTTAGGTACCACTAGATTTTTCTTCTGTGCAATCTGGCAAGTGGTGTCATGAGGATCATGGATGCCATGAGGCCTAGAATTCTGAGAAATTATCTCGCAGGGACCTGAATGTGTTGAGAAAAACTCATACAGGTCTGCTTGTAAACTATTAACTTTTCTTTTGGAAGGAAGACCTTTTTCCTGAGTGTATCTACCAGACAACCCAAAAAGACAATTTCATGAGATGGTGTGAGACAAGACTTTTGTAGGTTCAAGTGAAATCCCAGGTGCAACAGGAAGTTGGACACCTTTATTGCGGACTCCAAACATCTGAAAAAAGACTGCACAAATAACCAAGTCATCTAAATGAGGAAAACAATGTGGATGGCCTGCAATCTTCACTGAATCATCACTGGGGCTATGCACTTTCTGAACATTAAAGGTGCATCTGAGAGCTCAGAGGATAATGCAGAGAACTAATAATGTGATCCAGATACAACAAACCTTAGATATTAAAACTCTGAGCAATGGGTATGTGATGGTAAACATTTCAGATATCTAGTGTTTCCAATCTTGTTTTGAAAAGAGTGCAAGCCCTGATTATAATGTCAACATCTTCAATTTTGGAACTCTCACATAAAGGTTGAGAAAAGACATATCTAACAGGTCTCCACATGTGCTGCTTCTTTAGTACCAAAATATTCTGGAATAAAAACCTTTACCCATATGATTTGCATGCATACCTCTCAGCCTCTTAGCACAAGAAATCTAGACAAAGCTAAATATAGTGAGGGTACAAAGACCCACAAATAGAGACATATTTTAGATATCACTCTTATATATACAGAAAGTTGCTAGAATAAAAGGTTGTGTGTTAACATGCATTTTCTGAAGGCTGTGACTTCAGATATTCAAATGTTTGTCATTAATTAGTGATTTCAGTTGTAAGTGATTTTTTTCCAGAAAACCACACATTTTATGAGAGGTAGACCAAACATATGAGGCAAAAATATAGACATTCCATGAAAATCTGGACAGCTGAGAGCAGATACTAATTCTATGACGCCTGCTTCTAACATATGTTGTAACACTGATGGGAGCTGGACTGTCTGGTTTTGTGGATGTGTTGGGATTCTCTAGAAAGGAGAAGAAGACTCCACCCACTGCAAAGCAAATCCTTCCTGAATCACCTTCAAAATCTATCTGTCTGAAATCTTCTGACACCACACTAAGGGGCTGATGGTCAGTCGGTGTGAGAGAGGTAGGGAAACTTGGGCAGGAGGTGAGGATTAGGTGATCAGATTCCAGGCATAATCATTAATTAGCTGCAGCCTGACTCATTTTGGGAAAATTACTTATTTTATTTATTTTTTTTTTTTGGAAGAGTTATCCTCCTGCCCCCCTTCCCTGCTTACAAGAGTTAATTGAGGAATTGCATATAAGAAAACTGCTCATTTTGTTTTATCCTCATATTTAAAGTAGCACATTAATAGCTCAAATGTATTGTTGCTTTATTCTTAGCTGCCTATTTCTACTATTCCCCTTTTTTGAGAGTTGACACTGAGCAGTCCACCCCTTAACTGATAGTAGTGCCACTGTACTTACTTAATTGCAAGTGGTTCATTATTTTTCTCCTGGCTGTGGTATCTCTCGGACTTGGTTCTTCCCACTCCATTTGCCCTCGGTCCACTCAGACTCTGTCTGCTCCTCTACCCTCCCCTATTCCCACCCACCCCCACTTTCCTTATGTTTATACTTTATATACCATGCCTCTTCCTGTTACATCACACAATCAGTTTTTCCATTAATAACAACCCTCACTGCTTTCCTACTCTTAACTTAAACTCCTCCCTCCTAGTTTCACACTCCATATATTCTCTCCTTTCCTTGTAATTGTCCTACTCCACTGCTATTGCCAATAACCCTACTACATATAGGCATCTCCCCTGCTCCTCCCTACCCTAATTCATACTTACTCATCTCCATCTTTAAACTTTCACTCCTTATCTCTAATTCACAAATATTTTCTCATCATGCTCCACACATTGCTTTTCACCTCTCTTCTCTTCCTCCTCTCTTTATCAAGCTCTTACCACGCCTTACTCTCTTATCAAAAACCACCACCCACTCTCTCTAACACTCACATTAACAACAACACCATCCACTCACATTTTATCTCTCTGTCTCTCAATAATTTTCATCCTCACACCTCTTCAAGATCTACACCTTTCCTAATATCTCTCTCTCCTCTAATCTGAAATAAAAAGCATCTTCTATTACAGAATTTTTCACACATCTTATTATTTTCATAGACACACTTCTCCAGGATGGGGACATCTATCCTAATCCAGGCCCACATGTCATTACCCCTCACAAGCCTTACTTCACACCTCACCCCTACGTATCAATTCCCACCTCCTCTCCTTCTCCAAAAACATTAAGTATCTAATCCTTAAATATTCAAAGCCAAGCAAATAAGATCACAGACCTACACTCCTGGATAGCTAACACCTCCCCCCATATCCTAACCTTGTCAGAAGCCTGGTTAAAACCACACATCACAAACACCAAAATCATACTCCCCAGACGCATCTTTCGCTCTGACAGAATTAATAAAAAGGGTGGAGGTGTTGTAATCCTCTACACTAACCAACATAATACCTCCCCACTTTCCATTTCTATACCCTGCTTTGACCCTGCTGAACTTCTTATTTCAAACTGTCACCTAAATTCACACAAAAAAATTGCCATAGCTTCTATCTATATCCTCCTGGGAAACAATATTCCTATCCTTGAGAACACACTCTCATGGAACTGTCAACATGTAACTTATGAAACCATCATCCTTGGCAATGTAAACATTGACTGGGCTAAATTTACAACTATAGCTCCTAATCTCAATATCAACCTTTGGGGCTTCCACCAACTCATCACCTCCCCTACTCACATCAACAAAAACTCCAGTACTGGCCCTACCCTTGACTGGGTCCTCACCTCTGATCCCAACCTTTATCATTACCCTGGGACACTTCCAAACTCTTTAAGTGATCATTTTCCTACCTGCTTTCAAATATACCCCCTGCAACCACCCAAAGACCACCTATATAGAGACTGTCATAAACGTACCAACTTCAATCCAGATACGTTTAACTCAAAACTGTCCATCATAAACTGGTTCTTCCTTCATCAACTTCCCCTCAATTATGTTGTTAATTCATTTAATCAGATCTTCCTAGCCAATTTAAATTCACTAGCTCCTACCAGAAATATCAGAATAAAATCTAACTTTGGCTAATGTCTCGCCAAATACTCGTGCACCTTTATGCAAAAAAAAGATAGCGTTTGGAAAGCCTGGGTCAAAAATAAAATCACCTTCCCTTCTTCAAAAGTACAAAGAGCTCAGAAACCTTTCCAAAAAAACTAGTTATCAATGATAAGAAGAATTTCTTCTGCTCCACTCACTCAAACCTGCAGAATAATCCAAAAACTTCTGGACAACCATTAATAAACTTCTTTATCCTGGCAATCCTACCACACCTAGCCCTTTCCCCCATAACACCTCAACTGAGACTGCCAATCTCCTAAACAACTACTTCATAGATACTATCCAACAGCTAACTCATAATAACAATACTTCCTCTTCCCCTCCTTCACCTCACAACAAAATATTCCAATAGCTTATCATTTAAACCAGTTCCCACCACTTACATCAAATATCTCTTTCTCAAACTCAAACCCTGCTCTCCCTCTGCTGATAAACTTCCCTCTTAAAATTGCTGCAGAGTCTATTGCCTATCCTGTCTCTATACTCATAAATAGATCCATTAATGAAGCCTGTGTCCCTGATATATGGAAATCCTTCTATAAAATCCCACTACATAAGGGCAGTAAGCCCACTAACCCATCTAACTTCAGACCCATTGCTATTTTGTCCCCTATTTCCAAAATTCTTGATAAATGCATACATACCCAGTTAATCAAACATCTGCTAGATAACAACCTGCTTACCTCCACCCAACATGGTTTCTGGCCCCACTATAGTACTTCCACTGCATTGTTGTCTTTCACCCATACAGTAGCAGAGGCCCGTGATAACAACTTGCTTATTTCCTGCTTATTCATTGATCTTTCAAAGGCTTTTGATATTGTTTCTCACTCTAAATTCTTAAATAAACTCTCAAACCTGGACCTCTCCAGCTCCTCAGTTAGCTGGTTCTCCAGATACCTCTCCAATAGACAGACATCTGTTCATTGGCAAACTGTTCTCCCCCCTTTCATCCAGTCATCACAGGAGTTCCTCAAGGATCAATCCTGGGCCCTCTTCTATTCAATATCTTCACAAAGAAACTACATTCTACTTGCAAACTCTCTATTCTGTTACATTATACAGATGATTCCACACTCATCTCCACTCCACATAGTATTCCAGACCTTTTAACACTCACTCGGGACTCCTTCTCAGCTGTAGAAACATGGGTCTCTGATAATCAGCTAGTATTAAATCCTAAAAAAAAAAAAAAACTTCTTCGATTCTTCCCTAAAACACTGCCAAAACACAGATCCTCCTTTGTCATCACCTCCCTCAATAATACTATCATTAACGCTGAGCCTCATACCAAACTACTTGGCACCATAATTGACGACAAATTAAAATTTGACCTACACATCCAACAATGCACAAAAAAAAACACCAGAAGCTAGGCCTACTCTATAGAAATCAAAAATTCCTCACACCTACCTCCAAAATTTCTCTGGCTCAGTCAGTCCTCAAACCTTGTTTACTCTATGCTGCCCTGATCCTTACTAATATTCAATCTACTCTCTTGTCCAAACTTGACCAAACATACAACAAAATAGCCAGATTCATTGCAAATCTTCCATACAACTCTCACCACTGTCTCGTTCTTAAGAAGCTTCAATGGCCTAAATTCTCTCAACAACTTCTACTTCCTCAACTACAAATAACACATTCTGTTCTCTATAACCTCTCTTCTTGCCCTTCTGTCTCCAACTTTGTGTCTTACTACATCCCCCTCTGACATCTACGCTCAGCTGACAGACATCTTCTCGACATCTATAAACCCAAAAAGAACACTGGAAAGTTCCTTTACAAGTACTCTATAGCACAAGTTTGAACATGTCCCCCTAACATAAGAAATATCTCTCAACAACACCAGTTTAAAAAAGTTAAAACACTACCTCCTCAATACCTGATCCTGCCCTTGCCAAGCTCCCACATGACATCTCAGTAGTCTTTACCCCCTCTTTTCTTCAAATCTATTGGAATTAGTTTCCTTCAATTTTCCTTGTGATACTTTTTGCTACCTTCAATTACATTGTTTATCATTGTAATGGGAATTTCCCCATGTGACATTTACTGTATTGTGCTTTTGTATATATACTTAGAACTTGTCTCTTTGACTTTGGAAACTTTACTATATATCATTATGTTAATTTTTAATTTTATTTTATGTTTGTATATAAATTGGAGCTTTTCTCCATGGGTCTCCCCTGAAAATGGGCCTTTGGCTCAGTTGGACCAACCCGGTTAACAAATGTCAAATAAAATAAATAACATTTTTTGGGGAGGTGCTGTTTGCTCTTAGGCTGTTTGTTCTGCTCTCTAAATGCTTGAGAAGCAACATTTTTGGGGTAGAACATAAGTACCTGAAAAATCCTAGAAACTCCATTATTTATTTTATTTATCTTTTGTTAATCGGATTAGTGCCACTAAGCTAGCAGTCTCTTTTCAGGGGAGACCAGAGGTGGTATTTATATATCTAGGAGAAATTTGGACAGGACATTAGGGAACTTCACCTACTCTTTGTTGTGAGGAGTACAGTTTCTGCTGCCACATTTCCTGGTTTTGTTCCTGATGCAGAGAGTAACTAGGAGAAGCTGCGCAGTAATGGAGGGATAAGAGAGTTGTTCTGTTTGTGATAGCAGAGTGGTTCTATCAGTCAGACAGAAAACTGATGAAAAGCAATTGGATAGTACAAGTAGTCAGCATCTAGCCAACTTTAAATCTCAGGATTTTTAAGAAGTTGTGTAACTGGAATTGCTTCTGAAAGTTTGCCTGATGAAAAAAATGGTTGGTTTATTGAGAAAAGATGATCCTGATCTGTGGCTAGAAAGGAAGGAAAGGGTTTTCAGAATGGACAGTCAGACAGAAAAGAAATGAGTTGTAAATTGCATGGACATAAGATTACAGGTGGGATGCAATCTGGAAAATTGCATGCTGATGCAGTTGGAAGAAGAAAAGGCATTGTAAACTTTATAAAAAAGAAAAAAATTGTTTAGATAAGAAAGAAGAAATAATAGACAGATATTTTGTGTGGGATAATTTAGTGTTACCTTTGGGGTTTGAAGCAAAATACATCAGATTCTTGATTCATTTGGGAAAAGACATTTTCTGACTTAATATTTCACACTGAAGACTTAATAGAAAGATTTGTGTTTAATTATTAAAAAGGGATGGACTATTATCCATGGAATGAATTAATATTTTCTGGGCAAGGGATTCTATTAAAAAGTGTTTGTTCAATTCTGTACTCATGAAATTGAGTTAAAAGATATTAAAAAATATTTTTCATTTATGTGTTATTCGGTTTCCAAAATTGTGAAAATTAAGTATCAGAGGGTATTTGGAATGGGGGTGGGAAGATAATGTCATTTAAAAAAAATGAAAAAGATGTGATAAAGCTTTTGTCAAGTGTTATATATGTAGATGGTAATAAAGGAACAATTAGGTATATAAGACACCCGAATTTTTTTTCTTTCTTTCTTTTTTTTTTTTTTTTATGAAGATTTCAATCATCTGACAACTGAGTGTACAAAATAAGGCTTAATCAATGCAGGGGAAAAGGTCATATGATGAATAAAAGTAAAAAAGGATATAAAATATGTAAAAGTGAAGTGCAGTTTTGGTTTTATTGTAAAAAAGAATAAGCAATATAATGTTGAGCAGGATAATGAAAAAGTATTGCAATGCTTGAAATAATAAGGAAGTAGGGGAAAGGTGTTAATGAAAAGAGGATAAAGTAATAAAAGAAGACTTAGATAAAAATGTTATACTTCAGAAGAATGAAGGTAAATGTACTGAGGATGTTGAAAATGAAGAAATTGAAAGTGATGTCAGGTGCTTGTGAAGCGAGTGTAAAGGATGTTAGAAAAATGTATTTGATAGGTGCTAGGGTAAGGGTGAGGTAAGGAAATGAAAAATACAATCCAAAGATTAAAAAGAAAGGCAAGGAGTACTTTTAGATATGTTTCAATTAATGAAAATAATGAAAAATCTGATACTGAGGATCAAAAAATAGTTGTACATAAACACAGAAAAATAATAAATTGAGGAAAGAATAAAAAAATATGAATATGAAAATTTAAAATACTTCCCTTAAACTTAAAAAGAAGGAAAAATAATAATTTTACAGTGCTTTCAGTAAATGTGAATAATATCATTAAGACAGAAAGAAAGATAGGGATACTGGAATGGTGAGCTAAATGTGATGTAGATATTATTCATACAGAAGATGCAAGATTCCTGTTGTTCTACAGTTGCTATATTGTGTAAAAAAACAGTAAAATATTAGATGTAATGTTGGTAAGGATGAGAAGGTTAACTTTTGTGAATGTGAGGTGGAGAGAATATGTTTATAGAATTATATCTTTATATGTATATACAAATCGCAAGGAAAGACAGAATCTGTTTAATCAAATATTAGGTTATGTGGTTGGTTAACATGAAAATTATTATTGCAGGGGACTTTAATTGTGATTTAAGGTAAAATCTAAAAAGAAAGGGAAAGATGTTAAAAATACAAGAAGTGATAAAATGTGGTAAGTTAGCTGTGTGGAAATAAAAGCCATTTAATTTATAGAAGTGGGACAATTGGATTTAAAACTGATTTTTTTTTTACTTTCGGAAGGTTTGGCTTTAGCAGATGGTGATTGATTAGAGACAGTTTTTTTTTTGATCATTTAGCAAAATCAATGGAGGTGGTAGAAGAAAGAGAGATTATTAAAATAAGAAAGGGAATATAAAGTATAAATGAAAAATGATGGGATGAATTTGGAGAGTTAGAAGTATTGCTGTTATGGAGGGATCATACAACCATGAAAGACTTATAAAAATTATTCTGAATGGTGGATTGAATTTAAAAAAGAAGTATGAAAAATTGTTTTTTTTTCAATGGCAGGATGATGTAAAAAAGAAGAGGAAGTGAAGTATAAAAACATGAATAAAATGTATTGGAGAACTTACAGGTGAATTCAAGATAGCATTAAGATATCGAAAATATATAAAATAAATAAAGAAAAATAAGACATTACTATTTCATCAGATATACAAGTAAAAAAGTTAAAAAGGAGTTAAGAAGAATTTGAAAAAGAAATTACTATTAGCAAATTGGATGAAGTACTTAAGAAAATAAATGTTGATTCAGTATCAGGTCTAGGTGGCATAGGATATGAAATGTACAATGGATTAAGGGGTTTGCAAAGAAAGTGTTTTGTAAATGTTTAGAATGAATTGATGAAATAATGGTTTGCTTATTAAAATGTATATGGAAGAAAGTTGAAAATAATGAAATAAAAAACTGGAGACCTGTCATGTTCAATAATAAAGATTATAACATTTTATGAGAATAATACAGAGAATGGAAGGATGAAGGACATTATGGAAAAACTATATATGGTATAAAGAGAATGGATGCCAGGAATTATTATCGGTGGTTTAAGAAATTGTAGATGATATCATAAGTAAAATGGAAGATGTGAAACTTATGGTAGGTAATATCAGTAAGGCATTTGATGCAGTAGAACATGATGCTTTGTGGGAAATTATGGAAAAGTATGTAATACATAACAGAATTAGGAGAGTGTATATGTCAGCATATCAAAATAATAGAATAAAAGTGTTAGCGAATGGGTGCCTGAGTAAAGAAATTTGCATAAATTCTGGTATAATACAAGAATGCCCCATGAGTGGGATATTGTTGCATTAATAATGAATGCAATAGTGAGTGAAGTAGACCTTATAAAATGAAAGATGCAAGATATGTGATGCAAAAGGAAGTGGTGATTCCAGTAATTTTGACCTATGCAGATGATATAGTAGTGATTTCTGAGAATAAAATATGGATCAGAGAAGTATAGGTTTGTCTGAATGGATTTTAAAGGAAATGGAAATGACCTTGAATAAAGATAAAAGAAAGAGTTTCAGTGATGCTGTAAAAATTGGAGGAATGCATTTTTCAATGAATTAAATATCTTTTGTTAGGAATAAAATTTGAGAAAATTATGTAACTATGAGACAACTGAAGGATGTGATAAAATAAAAAAAATTGTCTTATGTGGAGGACTTATAGACTAGCATTCAACAAAAAGGTTGAATTCTTAATGGAAAAATAACATATGTCAAATGTTTATATGATGCCAGAAAAATATGAAAAAAGTGTGCAATTAGTATTTTTCTTTCATATGGGGGCTCAAGATTAAACACAGTGAAAAGAGATATGTTGTATAGAAGTGAAGATGAAGTGGGATCGGAGGTATTAAATTCAGTTATTTATTCTGCTTCTTTAAACTGGTATAGAGTAATTAAAGCGGTTAAATGAAGAGAATAAAAAATTAACAGCGACCATATTTAAATATTAGTACAAAACATTTTGGTAGATGAGAATAAGAAAAAAGATTATATAAATGAAGAAATTAAAAATTATCAAGAAAAAATACTAACTTGGAAAGTGAAAACTGATGATATGGACAAGAATATAAGGATGTAGTATAATAATGTAATTAAATAATGTTATTATGTAAATCCATGGGGAAATTTTCCAGAGGAAGTGATAAAAACCACTAAACTATGGAAAAAGAGGTGTACTAAGACTGCAGTATGTCAGGATTTCCTATGGAGACTGGCAATAAATAAGTTACTAGTAAAAGGAAATATGCCATATAAAAAAAGTTGAAAGAGTGTGTTTTTTGGGGGGAGGAAGAGACAACACAGCATGTTTTTTTTTTTAATGTAAAAGAGTGATTAAACTCAGGAAAAAGTTGTGTGAAGAAAACATTTTTGAGAAAATTAATGATATATATATATATATATATATATATATATATATATATATATATATATATATATATATATATATGTGTGTGTGTGTGTGTGTGTGTATATATATGTATATATATATATATATATATATATATGAATATGATTATGTATTGATGTTATAAAAACAAAACTAAAGAATTATTTTTATGTAATATGGGTTATTTGGAACAAAAGATTAAATTAAATTTTGCTTAATGGGAATTTTATCTTATATGAGTTATTTGGAACAAAAGATTAAACGAAATTTTGTTTAATGAGAAATGGATCTTGGGTGATATATTGTGAAAAATTAGATTATGGTTGTAGAAAATGGAGAAGGGGTCAGTTATGGAAAAGTAATAAAGATAATGGTATATAGAAATGTGTAGATATATACCTGTAAATATATATATAGATTGTTGTTGTGCCTTGTTGTGTCTTTTGGCTTTTTCCGGTTAGGGGTCGCCACAGCGGAACTCCGGTCCGCTAATAATTGGCAGTAGATTTTTACGTGCCAAGTTGCCAGCTCTGACGCACAACCTTCAATGAAGGTACGTCCATTCATGCATGTCTCCACAGAGAAGATGCTCTAGCTGAGAATCGAACAGGACAGCGTCTTACTGTGAGGCAACAACGCTACCACAGCACCACCACCGCAGAATTGTAACTACATAAATAATGTTTTATGTTAATTAAAGGACCCCTACTCTTTTCAATAGGTGCTGTGGGATCTTTTACATTAAATTGAGATACTATTGACTCAAACAGATGGGGCTCCGGTCTAATGTCTCATTAAAAGGAATATACACTCAAGAGTGCAAACCCTCTCTCATGCTACACTGGAGTGTCATTAATCGATCTACCTGGCATGGGAATAGAACCCACACCTTTCTGCACCAAACACGAGTGTGTACTACCTGTTGCACAACTGATGCATCAATTTACCTCTATCATCCCACCATTTAATGATCTGTGTAGCTACAGTCCAAATACTAGATCTGGGCTTAGTGGAAAATGAAGAATTTCAGACTTCAAATCATTAGAAATAATCAGAAAAATTCTAATTACACAACCAAATAAATCTTCTCAACACAACAGTAATAAAAACTCTAGTCACAGTACCGACACCATCATACACACTTCTCAGAGCATGTTTAGAAACCTTAGTCAAGTTAGAAACAATCTGATTTAAATATGCCCTACCTTCTGGAGATAAATAAAGCAGCAAATCCTTCTAAAGTAATAGCACATTTTAGCACAAACATCCACATACAACCCTGATAATTCTAGATACTAAAGGGTAACATAGTAGAAGAAAGCAGTCTGTTACCTTGTTTGACTAACAACTTGCCCTCCTTATCAAACAATACTGGGTTAGATGAAGCCGAAGATTTCTTCTTAGTTGTTGCTGCTGGAGTTATTGCAGCAGTGTCAGCTGACAGTTGAAAATAAAGACATTTATAATATGAAGAGACCATATACTGCTTCTCAGTTTCTTTGGACCTGCAGCCAGTGAGTCAGACGTCTTGCAGGCAGCTTTCAAAGTACCTTCTAGAGCTGGCAAAATGCGAGGAATATCTGCAGAATTAGAAACCTCATCCTCTAATAGATCATAAAATCTGCCCAGTTCTGGTGGAGGCCGGTTTGCTCCCAAGCAAAAACATCCCTGAGTCTAGCAACAGTACCAGCAAAAGAAAAAAAAAAAACATCTCTAGGATTAATTTCAGGTTCACTATCTGAAGTGTCAGAGTTCTGGGCAATGGATTCCTGAGGAGAATCATCACATTTCTCTGTCAGAATCCTCATCCTCTGAAAACGCGTACTGTTCTCTGGCCATACCTACACTAGAAATGTGAAAAGGCAAAGAGTCTTCAGAACTGATTGACTTCAAAAAACTCTTATCCAAAGATATAATAGCTGACCTACATACAGAAACAACCTGATCATCTGCCCTGTCATTATGTTTTTTGCTTCTTTTCTTTTTTTTTAGGAATATCCCTACTGGGAAAGTGGTCAGGGAACAACCTTCTAACCATGGCAAGAGATCACTTTTCCTGAACAACTACTATTCTTAATGTGTTTGATTCTCTCAAACCTGTAGCAGGTACTAGAAGAGCCCCTGAGCAGGTGTCTAACCTCCAGTCCAAAGTGGTCATTACAGTTACACATGAGGGAGTTGTGGTCTTATGCAAGTTGTCCGGGGAACTGTCCTTGGCCATGCCAGAGTCACTAACTAAACTGACACAATACCGGAATAAAGTTTTGGAAAAGGAGAACATCTGCAAGTTTCGCTGTCTTTTTGTGTTCACGAGTACTAGTTGGTTGTGTTGTTTTCAAAACTGACACAATACTTATATATATTTTTTTTCTTTTTAGTTACAGGCAGAGTAGAAGAAGCAGGACTGGGAATATTATCCATGCTGTAGCCAGAGAGGAAAACTGAATGCCGGTACAGTAAGCTCAATAACACTAGGACAAGGTAAATATTTTCACTAGTAAGTACAACAGTATAATTTTCTTCTCCAAAGACCAAAAAAAAATAATAATCCCAGACTAGGGGTAAGCAGTACACTGAAAACTGTCACCAGACCTTAAACTTTTAGTCAGAAAACATTTAAACTGCATAAAAATGGTAACTGGCAGGAATCACGCACATTCTGACTTTAAAAGCACATCTCAAATGCTTAATACATTCCTAATATCACAGTTTTCCACACACAATTGTAAAAAGCCAAGTAAATAGTGCAGAAGCATGTAAAAAACCTCCATGACAACAGGTAGAAGGTAAAAGATATTTTGAAGGTAGTGTCACAAATATCTGTTTTTAATATGTTAAGATAGATCAGGAAAAAAAATGCCACACATTTTCAAAAAAAAAAATTATGAGAGGAAGGGGTCCCCAAATGGGGTCTTACATGTTAGACATAAGCTTTTGACTGACTACTGCTCCTCAGAAGCCAGACAGATGCTTCTCCTCAAGATGACATTAAAATTCTGAAGTTACCTCACTCTGGCTGCTGATATAATTCCCTTCAAAAAAGTTTCAGCCTATCAACAACCAGAGAGAGTGAGTGAGAGTGAGGGGAGTTAGAGATTTGGTAAGCTGGCTGGAGTGTGTCCTTGGCAGGACACTACCCATAGCCTTCTGCAGCAGTGAGAAAGAAAAACATTGATGAAGCCCTTACTATCACCAGATTACCTGAAATTTCCCATTCACTAAGGCACTCTAGGAGCTGATCTGGAAGGATGAGGATGAGCAGCTGATTCTGGCTTGCCATCTTGGTGGTAAGAAAGGTGGCATGGGCTGCTGCATTTCTGACATCTGGAAAGACGTGGTGTTAAAGAAAATCACAGCTTGGACCAAGATGTGCACCCCTGTATGCCAAGTAGTAGAGTGTTGCAGCCTGATTTTGACACCTGCATGGAAGTATTCATTAGTTACCAGGCTGATATTGCCGGTCTCATTTTAATAGAACATGTGTCCATACCTCTCAACTGTCCAGATTTTCACAGAATGTCTAGATTTTTGCCCCATGTGTTTAGTCTGTTCCTCATAACATGTGTGGTTTTCTGTCAAATCACTGAGGATTGAGATCACTAAATAATGACATACATTTGAGTTTCAGACTTCACATCCTTCACAAAATGCTTGATAACACAAATTTTACTCCATCAACTACATTTATAAGAGAAAATATAAAATATGTCCCTGTTTTTGGGCCTTTGCCAGCCCCCCACCCCCACCATTATTTTAGACTTTGTCCAGATTTCTTCTTCTAAGAGGTTGACAAGTATGCATACATCAGGTCACCAATGGAAGTAGTTTAGAGGCCAGATAGAAAGCTTCCAAATCTCTGGGAGAGTGTGGAGATTATGACAAGTTAATGCAATTAAACAATTGATGCATATTAATGCATCTTCTGATTTTTCAATCCTAAAGTCTGGCTACCATAGGCAAAGGTATTCTTTAACTAGAATAGTTGTGAGTAAAGACATAAGAATAGCAGTGCACATTCATTATCAACAATATTTCTTATTTATTTCTTCTGGTTACCAGGAAAGTCCATCTGGGTAAAAATATCCCTTTTCAGTGGAAGACCAGGAGAAAAGCCCCACAAGTACATATGCAGAGTAAATATAACAGAAGTGCAAAAAATATATAACATTCATATTCTTTACAATGAATTACAGGAAGCAATTAATTCTGTGCAGATTTACATAGAAAAATCAAAGGCAACAATAATTATATAGTTTATTGGCCCTGTTAAACTAATGCAAAAAGGTAGATCCAGCATTTCTAAACAATATTTGCACATACATCTATTTACATATTAATAGCAAATAGTGGTAAAAGTTTTGCATAGTTATGGCAAGGTGTAAGAAAGTACAGTGAAGTGATATGCAGTGAACGTGAAAAGGATGTTTAGCAGCATATCAAGTTAACATACATCTCTAAAGCAGAAACAGTTATTTTCTCACAGCAAGCGTGTCCTTTGTTTTCATTTGAAGTTGTTTAAGATCGACACTTGCTCTGCTATTTTCTGGGAAAGTATTCAGATTACTAGTACTATTTCATAAAGGCCTTTATGTGATAAATTGCATGGTAGTCTGATTAACTGCATTCCTTTTGTTTCTTTCAGTAAGCATGGCATACATAGGTCATTATGGAGTGTTATGCAAGAAATGGAACAATTCTCAAAAACTCTAATACTGAGCCATTCATCCAGTTGTGCATTGACATTTTTTAATGCATTCAGTAACCTCACCAATTTTGGCAGCAGGTTCCAAGTCCACCTATTTTAGTGAAAACAAAATCTATAAATACTTGAAGGTGTTCAATTGCAATAGTTTTTTTGTCTATTTTGCAAAATTATGGATTCTAAAGATAATCTGTGTTGTAGATGTTAAACTATTATAACAAAAGCATTTGTAAGTGAAATTAAATCCCTTCTGATCAATGTATAATTGGCTGAATGCAGCTGCTGTTTAGGCAAGTGTTAAATCTCGCTGAGGTTCCTAATTGACCAGATTTTCCTGGTGTATGATTGATATATTCGGCCTATTTTTAAGAGAATTCACTCTGTGGGTCTACAATATGCAATGTGTGGTCTAATAAGTGACTCTTAATGATAACAAAAACTTAGCCTTAGAGGTAGTTATAGTTCAAAATGCATCTCTCATTAATAAATAGCACTTCCTAATTATAATGTTGACCTCAACCTCACCCTCAGACTACAGGACACTATGTAAGCTAACACCCAAATGTCCCTGTCCCGAGGAACATTCCTTCTTATTTGCAAAACTGTCAAAACCATGAACAACTGTACTAAAGACCTTAATCTTTACCACAACATAAACTGAACTTATTGGCGTGATAGATACCCCACTCAAAGAATTCCTTTCCTCTGGAATACACTTCGCCTTCATATTAAACAAAGTATTTCCCTCACCATCTTCATATGCAGCCTTAAAGAATGGATGAATAACCTCAAACAGATCCCTGGTCGCACTCTACAAGCCCTTGTGGAAAGGGGTAGTAATTAGTGGGAAATGCAGTGGCTGGGCTACAAATTATCTTCCTGATCAATTGTCTACTAATGGCCAGTATCTAGGTACTTAATTCTGTGTGGGTCCTTTATACCTGCTTGACATAAAAAACAAATTGCGAATTACACGCACACAACACTTACAGCTATTAATACATAAATAAAACAATTTCCACAATCATCAATAAGATTAAGTTGCCATAAAAGTATATTGTATTGTTTTTACAAAGCTTGGTGAGGGGGGGGGTTCAGCATTACACAAAACCCTGCCCCACTGGAATAAATTGCAATGTTTATTCCCATCTCTCACTCATCAGTCTCCTAAATGAGATGGAGAAGTAGCAACTGGGCCCATGGAAGACTGATGAACACAGAGAGGGAGGTGAAAAAATATATTAAAAACAGGGAGGATCAAGTGATGAGGGCAATCAAAGTTTTATGTCCGCAATATAGAGCATACAGTATATTGCTTCACCAAATTTACCATTCTTAAAGAGAATGGTTATTCATCTGAGAAGTCCTCAACAGTCTGTCTCTCTCTCTCTATATATATATATACACACACACACACACACACACACACACACACATATATATATATATATATATATATATATATATATATATATATAGATTTCTTCTCAAGATTATAAAAGGCTGTGAAAGCTCCATATAGCTACTCAGCAAACATTATTAACAAATGAGATTCTTTTCTTATCTCTGGTTTTGCCTTGATGCACACAGAGGATAAGATCATCATCATTTATTTCTCTTGGCTACTGATCTCTTTGCAGGTAGCTCTAGCTAGCCAGGAGCTATCCACAATGGAAGACTTAGGGAAATACAGACAAAAATTTAACTTTGTGGTGATACGGCTTAGTTTTGTCCTTCAGCAACTTGCATATAACACAATTATTGGAAGAAACTATAACTGTCCTCCTGTCAAATTTTAGGCTTTAGGGAAAATCTAAACAAGCTTGAAATGGTTCCAGTAAACAAAGGTACACAACACCTTCAAGTCTTCCAATGGAATTATATTCATGGGAATTATGTTTTCATATTTTTTGCTGTTGTCATTTTGGGCTCATTTAACATTTTGTATACACCACATAATTTGGAAGGAAATAAGTGTTAAACGCTGGTATTACAGTGTACACATAGTTATAGCACCCATTTGTAAGAACTGAAATATTCTAGATTTACACACATATGCACATAACATATACACATACAGACACTGCAGATTTAGACATTATCACAAGATGCCTGATTCACAGATCAGGCATAAGAAATATTCTTTTAAGCAACACATACTAAGTTTTCTTTTTAGCACAGAAGCTATAACATTAGTAATTCAAATTACAGGGATTAGAATGTGAACTAGATCATTCAAAATAATTACTGTCTGGTTTCATGCAGGTTTGCTCAATGTGATCTGGATTATCAGTTCACAGACTTTTATAGTACCATTGCAGTTGGACAGTATCCACAGGAAGTACTACAGCAGTCTTGCTGATGAAGGATGAATGCAAATGCAGCAGTCTGGAGGGTGCAGATAATGTTAATTAGTCCTGTGTGCTGGACAAGCACAGCAAAGCAATGCAAAGAATAGCTGTGCTGCAACACTAGGAGAGTGAATTGAAAAAGTGTTGATACACACTCACTCATTGGTATACCAAGAGTGGGATTGTTAGCTCCACAGCAGGCGAGCACTGCGAAGAGATGTGTGTGTGCATGTGTGTATGTCAGAGTGTGTGTTAGTAAAGGTCTGTGCAACCATGTTGCACGGGCTGGGTGGGGAAACACTCATGCAGTTAGCCCTAACTGCACCAGTGTTCATTTCACAGACATAATAATAAGCCTCTGATGAGATGCTGCTCACTGCATCTTTATTACGTCTCTGAGTCACCAAATCATGCTGTCAAAGTACTGAGCACAGCAGCATTGCCCATACAGTACTTTTACTGATCTCTTACTAAATACTGATCATCATGCACTCATTGTTATTTCAGGAAGACTCTGTATGTCTTTCAGGATACTTACTTTAATAACCAAACTTTCTGACTGCTAACTCAAGTTGCTTTTGTAATAATTCTTCAGTAGTACTCTTGGTTAATTTTTCAGAATAATCACCATCCTAATCATCAAACTCTTTTTTCCCATTTCTACATAGGGTAGGGGTGTTGCTTCAACTTTCAACTATATCTACATCTGTCAATTCAAAACCCTCTCCAACAGTCATGCCTGACTGCCACAGGTCTTCTTTCATATAACCCATCTTTCTCTTAGCTGGGTGTCCTTGTCTCCTCTTGCCTTCTTCCTGTTCCACCTGAATCTTGTTTATCAAAAAATAACTCACTAAACCACAAGAAGTAATTTTGTTTACATAAATTATAGCAATCACAGGCTCTAAATGACAAGACTCAAGCTTTTCTTCTCTCTAATTAGAGCAACCACTGTTTAACTGCCCCCGTCACAGTTTCCTCACTCTGTCTTCATCTATACAAAACTAATACTCCTGGTAACAGCCCAAGTAGCCCCAACCATTCTCTCTTTCATAATTACTTTACTTCTCAATCCTAAATGTAATGACACTTTCACAGCTGTTCTACTACTGACCTATCATACTGTATTTCATTATCAACCATGTTCATCCCTTTCTAATTTTTCCACAGTTAAGCTGTTTCTTCTTTTCATTATATTAATTGCTAGAAATTGAAGGTAATATCATGACATCTTTTGCAATGTAATATCCCTATATAAGCCTGTGCCCATTTCTAATACATGTTTAGCATTACATACATCTATGCAAACTATGTATAGACTCTGTTTCTAAATGATGTTTATGTAAGTTATTGTAAAGCTTTTTCCTCTCATGTATGTACACTTACCTATATTTTGTATTCCTTCTGATATTGTGTAATTGTATTTTATATAAAACTGGTGATAAATGTGAAGCTTTCCTCCCTTGTTCTCCAATGAAAGAGGTTTTTATCCCAATCAGACTCTACTGGTAAACAAAGATAGATAAATAAATTGCTTTCTACTTTCTTGAATGTGACCAAACAAGTGGGTGGTATGGTATGAAGCAGCCTTGACCCTCACTGCATATGAAGACACTGTGGCTTCTGTTCTAAGATCATGATTCCTTCAGCTCTGCAACATTGTGCATCCTACATCCCAGCTCAGGCACTTCATCTCCATCACATTATGCTTCTGCAGCTGCTCTGCTTTCAATACCCAGGTTTCCGTGCAATATACAGGCACTGGTTGCATCCCTGTTTTGCATGCTTTACTTTTCAGGGATCTATTTTAGAACGTTAAACATTCAGAATATAGATGATCATAACACCGAGCCACCCCAAAACAGTGAAACAGCACAATACCTAAGTGTTATACAATCAACACACAAAATATTGAATATATACATTTCTGCAGGGGGGGAAGCCCCTTCTGCTCCCCCCACACCCCCTGACATATATATATATATATATATATATATATATATATATATATATATATATATATATATATTTATACCAACTTTGAAATCACAACACCCCAAATCCAGTAGTACCACAATCTTGCACAATCACCCACCTGCACTGTGCGATCATTCATCGTCAGTGTTTTGGCACTTCAGTATCGTGTTTCAATTTTTTGGGTTCATTGTTATGAATGTCAATGTTCTGAACATTTGATGGTCTAACAAAGACCCATGTTTTAGTTTCTTTAGCAATCTTCTGTCATATACTACTTGCACTACTTTTTCTGCCAGTTGGTTGCAGCCCCTCTGATTCTAACTTTGACTTATACATTCAGATTTCCCTTCTCTTCAACCACCCTCCCCGATACTTGAAGCTGTCAGCCTGTTCCACTATTTTGCCTTCTATCTCACCTTTTAGCTTCTTTTTATTTCCCCCCATTTTCTGCTATGATCACTGTCTCATCTGTATTCAGAGTAAGCATTATGACACTTGGATTTTGTCTTCTTCATCAGATCCTATCATTTTTCCATAACACAGCACATTCTGTTGTCTGTATTATATACAACGAAGGCTGCATTTCCTAGATGACAGTGCCTTTATTTTTACAACAGTTGATTTGTTTTATAAGTCTTATTCTAACACATTTTTCCCACTTCTGACAAATTGCAAGCCCTTTGTCAATTCCTTTTCTATTGCTATTTTGGACTCTCACTCTCTATATTTCTTTTGTCTTAAGAAAATTATTCTTCACAGGTAATTTATAGTGAATTCATCACCTATTAGAAGACAAGCAGGTGATTACTCCTACTTCAGTATGGTACTATAATACACAAGTAGAGTCTTAAACATTTATAAATATCATTTTTACAGTATTTGGCTTTATACAATATCTTTTCATAGTACCAACAGATTTTTCCCCAACATGTTTGGTTTGTTGAAAATGCAGAGATACAAACCAAATCCTAGTTCCAAGCCCCTAAACCTGACTTAAAGACTTCTGCTGGCACATCATACCTCCTAAAATGGACTTTGTGTATATGACCACATTTTATGTTGTTGCATAGCACATGTCTAGATACAGGAAGTAATAATCAATGACTATGAGATCATTGTTGTTATTACCTGTAAAATAAAGTTCAGCACCTTCTTTCTGATAAGGTTTTTGAGGTATCAGATATTGCAGTAATGACTGACTAGGATTACTAAGTTAGTATCAAATATATGTAGGACGAGCAGGCATTTAATCAGCAATGGCTTAGTTTATTCTTGATTAGTGCAATACCTCACATGTTCTTCTTTTGCATTTTTCAATTCCTATATGTTTTTTCATGAATTTTGTCAGCATTTCTCTCCCCATTCTCTTTGATTGCACAGTTTGTTGTCTTTATATATAATGCATTGAACCACAGGCCCGCCACTGAACAATCAAAATGAAATCCTGCTTTGGATCATAACAATAATTTACAATGGCACCTCTCACCTGGCACATTATATCAACTCTTCAGTCTCCTAATAAATTAGCTGTATTTTTATGTCAGCAGCAGGTAATGCTGTTAGAATCAAGTTCAGGTATGTTTGGTTCTCTGTCTATTTTACGATTAGAAGAGGCATTTTGATCCACAAATCTTGATCCACAGTGTACTTCACCTTTGCAGGACTGCATGCTACATTCAGAATATAGCAATGCAACTTAATCATCATTCTTTCTGTTTCCAGGAGACATTCAAACGGCTTTGCCAGCAATGTTAACATTGGTCTATGATACAATTCCATACTTAATCCTGGAGATTCAGAAAGAATCTGACCACTGGTGCTGAGATCTGTGACCAAAGGGGACTGGTTCCATGGTGCAGCCAACTATGAATATCATCAGCATTACAACAACTGGCATGTAAAGTAGCCAAAATAAGCTTCCTGCTTTTATGCCTGGTTGCAAGTGCTGAAACCGGACACTGAGGGGATTACTGAGTCACAGATAAAACCAAACCACTCTATCTCTTCATACAATGTTGCAGTCCTACAATACTTTTCATAGAAAATATCTGGTACTCACACTAATGATGCAATTCTGCTACTAATTAATAGTAATATTATCTGCACACTTATCACCTCAAAACCTAATAACTCTGACCACGAAACCAACTGACCTGTAAGAGAATGTTTAATGGGACACAAGCTTAAACCATATACTCCTTTAGCAGTCTTTTCAGCCAACACCCGAGACATTAAATGAGATCTTTGCTACTGTATTCATGTATATACATTGCAAGAATCCAATGATACCTGGGAAGTAAACTCGCACTAGGAAAATAATAATAAATACCTTTCTGAACTGCACTTGCATCAGTCACGGTTTCAGTCAGTTACTGAACACACTCCAGTACTAAATCAAGTAATTTATTCTATCCTTGACTGGGTGTATTGAAATTGTACAGACAGATACACTGTTCCAGAAACTGAACCACCCAGTTTTAGTGATCCCTGCAGTGGGCATTATCTTGTGTAGGTGTCATTACTCTAGTGCCACAGTTGCTACATATAGGGTATGTCACTAGGACAAGTAGGCACAGTAGCTCTGGAAGGTGATAATAGCCACAAACTGGTCCTGTGTCACAAGCCAGTCTGACTGTGACACAATACCACAATATTTTTAACAATCTCATTTCTCTTCATGAGATGTACTGTCCTTTTAAAAGCATGAGAAAGTTAAAAATATATTTTGGCCTTTCTTAAATTTTAAGCTAATACAATCCCTTAAGTTAGGTAAAACTGCACAGTCCACTTCTAGATGTAGCACATTACACAGTAATTATGTTATACAGTAATTATGAGCACCGCTGATTATGTTATAGAGTAATTATGAGCACTGCTAATTATGTTATACAGTAATTATGAGCACCACTGATTATGTTATACAGCAATTATGAGCACCGCTGATTATGTTATACAGTAATTATAGCATTGCTGATTATGTTATACAGTAATTATGAGTACCGCTGATTATGTTATACAGTAATTATAGCACTGCTGATTATGTTATACAGTAATTATGAGCACTGATGATTATGTTATGCACTAATTATTAGCACCGCTAATTATGTTATACACTAATTATGAGCACTGCTGATTATGTTATGCAGTAGTTATGAGCACTGCTGATTATATTATACAGTAATTATAGCACTGCTGATTATGTTATACAGTAATTATGAGCACCTCTGATTATGTTACACAGTAATTATGAGCACCGCTGATTATGTTATGCACTAATTATGAGCACCTCTGATTATGTTATTCACTAATTATGAACACCGCTGATTATGTTATACAGTAATTATGAGCACCTCTGATTATGCTATACAGTAATTATGAGCATCTCTGATTATGTTATGCACTAATTATGAGCACCGCTGATTATGTTATACACTAATTATGAGCACCGCTGATTATGTTATGCAGTAGTTATGAGCACTGCTGATTATGTTATACAGTAATTATGGCACTGCTGATTATGTTATACAGTAATTATGAGCACCTCTGATTATGTTATACAGTAATTATGAGCACCGCTAATTATGTTATACAGTAATTATGAGCACCGCTGATTATGTTATGCACTAGTTATGAGCACCGCTGATTATGTTATACACTAATTATGAACACCGCTGATTATGTTATACAGTAATTATGAGCACTGCTGATTCTGTTATACAGTAATTATGAGCACCACTGATTATGTTATACAGTAAGTATGAGCACCACTGATTATGTTATACACTAATTATGAGCAACACTGATTATGTTATACAGTAATTATGAGTACCACTGATTATGTTATACACTAATTATGAGCACCGCTGATTATGTTATACACTAATTATGAACACTGCTGATTATGTTATACAGTAATTATGAGCACCACTGATTATGTTATACACTAATTATGAGCAACACTGATTATGTTATACAGTAATTATGAGTACCACTGATTATATTATACACTAATTATGAGCACCGCTGATTATGTTATACAGTAATTATAGCATCACTGATTATGTTATACAGTAATTGTAGCATCGCTGATTATGTTATACAGTAATTATGAGTACCGCTGATTATGTTATACAGTAATTATAGCACTATAGCACCGCTGATTATGTTATATAGTAATTATGAGCACAGCTGATTATGTTATATAGTAATTATGAGCACCACTGATTATGTTATACACTAGTTATGAGCACCACTGATTATGTTATAAAATAATTATGAGCACTGTTGATTATGTTATACAGTAATTATAGCACTGATGATTATGTTATACAGTAATTATGAGCACTGCTGATTATGTTATACACTAATTATGAGCACCGCTGATTATGTTACACAGTAATTATGAGCACCGCTGATTATGTTATACAGTAATTATGAGCACCGCTGATTATGTTACACAGTAATTATGAGCACTGCTGATTATGTTATACACTAGTTATGAGCACCACTGATTATGTTATAAAATAATTATGAGCACTGTTGATTATGTTATACAGTAATTATAGCACTGATGATTATGTTATACAGTAATTATGAGCACCACTGATTATGTTACACAGTAATTATGAGCACAGCTGATCATGTTACACAGTAATTATGAGCACCATTGATTATGTTATACAATAATTATGAGCACCACTGATTACGTTATACAGAAATTATAGCATTGCTGATTATGTTATACAGTAATTATGAGCACCGCTGATTATGTTATACAGTAATTATGAGCACCACTGATTATGTTATATAGTAATTATAGCATTGCTGATTATGTTATACAGTAATTATGAGCACTGCTGATTATGTTATACAGTAATTATGAATAGCGCTGATTATGTTATACAGTAATTATGAGTACCGCTGATTATGTTATACAGTAACTATGAGCACCGCTGATTATGTTATACAGTAATTATGAGCACTGCTGATTATGTTATGCACTAATTGTCAGCACCGCTGATTATGTTATACAGTAATTATGAGCACTGCTGATTATGTTATGCACTAATTATCAGCACCTCTGATTATGTTATACAGTAATTATAGCACTGCTGATTATGTTATACAGTAATTATGAGCACCGCTGATTATGTTATACAGTAATTATGAGCACCGCTGATTATGTTATGCACTAATTATGAGCACCGCTGATTACGTTATACACTAATTATGAGCACCGCTGATTATGTTATACAGTAATTATTAGCACTGCTGATTCTGTTATACAGTAATTATGAGCACCGCTGATTATGTTATACAGTAATTTTGAGCACTGCTGATTCTGTTATACAGTAATTATGAGCACCGCTGATTATGTTACACAGTAATTATGAGCAACACTGATTATGTTATACAGTAATTATGAGTACCACTGATTATGTTATACACTAATTATGAGCACCGCTGATTATGTTATACAGTAATTATAGCATCGCTGATTATGTTATACAGTAATTATAGCATCACTGATTATGTTATACAGTAATTATGAGTACCGCTGATTATGTTATATAGTAATTATAGCACTATAGCACCGCTGATTATGTTATATAGTAATTATGAGCACCGCTGATTATGTTATACACTAATTATGAGCACCGCTCATTATGTTATAAAATAATTATGAGCACTGTTGATTATGTTATACAGTAATTATAGCACTGATGATTATGTTATACAGTAATTATGAGCACCGCTGATTATGTTATACACTAATTATGAGCACCGCTGATTATGTTACACAGTAATTATGAGCACCGCTGATTATGTTACACAGTAATTATGAGCACCGCTGATTATGTTATACACTAATTATGAGCACCGCTGATTATGTTATAAAGTAATTATGAGCACTGTTGATTATGTTATACAGTAATTATAGCACTGATGATTATGTTATACAGTAATTATGAGCACCGCTGATTATGTTACACAGTAATTATAGCATTGCTGATTATGTTATACAGTAATTATGAGCACCGCTGATTATGTTATACAGTAATTATGAGCACCACTGATTATGTTATACAGTAATTATAGCATTGCTGATTATGTTATACAGTAATTATGAGCACCGCTGATTATGTTATACAGTAATTATGGCATTGCTGATTATGTTATACAGCAATTATGAGTACCGCTGATTATGTTATACAGTAATTATGAGCACTGGTGATTATACTACATAGTAATTATGAGCACCGCTGATTATGTTATACAGTAATTATGAGCACTGCTGACTAATCAGAAACCATCAGAAATCATTGAACAGTTGAACCAAAACCACCTATGTAAAGTGAAGTCAGAAAACTCTACAATAAATCCTGAAAGTTTTCTGGATGGACCAAACAATCTCAGCCCATCAGTTTAATCACTGATGGGATAGGATTAGCAGACTCGAAGTATGTATGCGATTGTTTAGCTGTTGTGTGTGCTTCATGGCCAGCTTATGGTGTAGCCATTATCACACCACAAATGAAAGATCAGCAAATTATATTTTTATCTTCTTTGCTGATTTTTAGTTCCATGATACATGACTGAAAGTTAGTAACAGAGGGCTGAGAGCATAAACAAATCGCACACTCAACCTTTACATCTGAAACAATGCATTCATAAATACTGCTTGGGTAATCCTTCATTACAGTTTGATGTTTGGAGACGTTCAGGTAGGTTAATAAAGAAGAACAAAGAAGAATATCAGTGGGATTCAAAAAGGCATAATATTTTCCCAGTGGAGATAGGCCCTTCCAATTCTTACACCTATGTACTGCTGAGGTTTACTGCTAGCTGGGACCTCAGTACATTGGTAGGCCCACTGGAAAGCTACATGCTAATGAGGCTATCCACGGGAGTGAATAACATTAATTTGCCAAGTTCTTTCCCCCACAAATGCCAGCAGCTCTCAATTTCCTTGACTGAGCAATTCAGAAAATCATCTTGTTTGGATGGACAAACTTCCATTGTTGGAGCAAAAGGAGAATGCCACCAAAAGATGGTGGTCACCCATCTACTACTTGTGTGGAAGCAGTCATGATGTAGGTAGGTTCAGAGAAGGTGTGTGTGTGTGTGTGTGTGTGTGTGTGTGTGTGTGTGTGTGTGTGTGTGTGTGTGTGTGTGTGTGTGTGTGTGTGTGTGTGTGTGTGTGTGTGTGTGTATTCCCATGTACACGTTTCTGTGTGGACATGTGTGCATGTGTCAGTAAGGGCCTGACAGAACTAGAACCACTTAACAAAAAATATATAACTCATTGTGTGTTGTTCTGTACAGTACCTTATACATCTGGCAAATATTTTGTTTGTCTCCTCTTAACTTGCTGTAGTCACACAAGGCAGCCTGTTTCCTCATCACACCAGCTATTTTTCTCAGATCCTCCATGACTTCTTCCTCTAGTAATCGGTTGTTCATCTCATCTCTTGCTTCTCTGCCTCCAGCTTCTCTTTCTTCTGAACCAGAGAATTCCGGTTCCATCCCTGACTTTTTACTGCTGCCATCTTTGTTTTTTGTAGTATGCACTCTTCTGCCGTAAGGCCTTATAGCCTTCTTCTCTTGTCTTTCTTTCCATTAGGAAACTTACCATATGATTTTCTTTAGGACTCCTTCACTGAGTGGATAGACATGCAGAGATGTGTTTTCTGTTCCTTCTGGAGACTTGACTGGTAAATTAAAGAGAGCAGCTGTCCTTTGCCTGCTTTTCTGGAAAATCATAACTACTAGAAAAAATTCACAGTCAATTTCATGTTTTGAAATCTAGCAGCAGTGCTGTATTCTTAAACAAAATGAATGTCTTGCTTCATCGATTTCATTTCCTATCTGTGGAACTAGAGAATTCCCTCAGGGTAGCTGGACAGGCCATCCACGTGCAAAATGTTCAAGCTATGTTCTAGTTTCTTGGTAAGCAAGCCTTTGCTTGTAAAGATTTCCATGGATAGTATTAGTCAATTTTGCCAGGTTAATTATGCCACCTTTTATTTATTTATCTAGCATTTATTAATGGTCTAGCTGGGCTGGTCTATGGACCCTTTTCAGACCCAATGTGAGACAGAACCATTTGTATCCAGTGACAGTACAATATAATATAATATAATATAGTATAAAAATTCAATATTTAGCACTGATTACCTGTTTAGAATTCACATCTTTATTTCTCATTAAGTATTCATATACTCAACAAAAATATATATTTACAAACTTTCTATTTATTTGATATATCAAACAATAATTTACAGCAAGGTGTGAGTATAGCAGATGCAAAAATAGGAATGTCAGTTTTCTTAGCCTTTGGCAGTCTTCTCACAGTTTTACCTTGGAAAAATGGTCTCTAGTTCTCTTTATGGATGGTCTCAGGTTTCCTTACCCATCTCAGATTACAGATGTGGAATTTATTTTCTTGCTGCATCCAGCTTCCCCTTCACTGCAACTGCTTCAGTCTGAAAATCTCAAGTTTATCAATGCTGCTCTTGCATTACAATTTTAAATACCATTTTCTCTTAGTTCAATCATCTGAGATTTCAGTTCCAGCACCTCCTCTCACTATCTGTTATGCACGTCTAGATCTTGTATTTTAACCTTCTTTAACACATCGTATATATTATCCATTTTCACATTCAGGCTACTCTTACCAGTTCCTCATGCCTCTTGGCTATAAAATGGATGTTGCAGCTTATTTTCTAAAACAGTGATCTTTTGTTTTAAAGTTGCATCTACTCACAAACAAAGCCACCTCACCCAAAGTGCTTATAGATGCCAGTCATATGATTATATGACAAACTATTAAAATGCATAAATACCAACAATTCTTCCACTGTCAAGACAAAAAAATCAAAACACCATTACCCCAAACTCCCTCAGAAAACCTGGAAATAATATCAACTTCTGCAAACAAATAAAACTCCTATTTTATGTATTTTTGCAGGTGGGTCAAGCACCTTTGACCCCCATGTAGCTGACTTCATCCCCTACATATCTATAACTATATGGGTGTGGGTGTGTGTGTGTATACATATATATATATATATATATATATATATATATATATATATACATACATACATACACACACACACACACAATATTCTTATACCACTGTTGTTTGATTGCACTCATTTTCAGTACTATGGTTTCACCATTCTGACATTTGATTTAAAAAAAAAACATACTCAGACTGAATTCAACATATTTTCACCAAGTCAGGATATCCATAAGAATGTTTGAATTAAATGTCATTTTGCTTCTGGGAAGGAAAATAATGTGCTACAACACATACTTTGATAAACAAATAGCTGCTAAATTTGGTTTTGCATTTATAAAATGGTGGAAATATGTGTGTGTGTGTGTGTGTGTGTGTGTGTGTGTGTGTGTGTGTGTGTGTGTGTGTGTGTGTGTGTGTGTGTGTGTGTATATACACCTCTATATATATATATATATATATATATATATATATATATATATATGTATATATACATGGAAACACTTCATATAATTGAAAGTTTATCATCTCAAATGCGTTAAATACCAGCAAAAGTGATCACAACTCTTTTGATTGCTTCTGCAGGTGTTAAGTTTATGCAAGATTGTGCACAGTGGGCATACCTCTCTTAGTGCAAGAAATCTGGACAAAGCCTGACAAAATGGGGGAACAAAGGCCCAAAAATAGGGACAGATTTTAAATACTGCTCTTATAAACTTAGAAAGTTTCTACAGTAACAGAGTTTGTGTTAACATACATTTTCTGAAGGATTTGAAGTCTGAAACTTAAAGGTTCATGGGTAGGTACTAGGCTACTGGCCCTAGGGCCTATATAAGCCTAGCCAAAAGGTACCCTGGCTTTCGCCACCCAAGAAAATAATTTTCCTGTTCCACTGTCGAGCAGAGCCACAGGAGTGATCCCCGGGGTGATTTTCCTATCTCCCATCCAATCATCAAGATTTTTCTTGAAGAGTGCTAATGAGGAGCTTTGTTTGATATAGATAGATAGTTTGATCCAGGGTATGGGAAGTCTCTGGGACAGGAATCTATCCCTCCAGCATGTTCTGTTTATTGTGGTGACAAGATTTAGGTCCCTTGAGCATGTAGCTCGGAGGGATTGGGATTTCTTTAAGTGGAGCATGTCCAACAGCTCTGGATTTGACACAGCTTTGTGTGTTAGGCAGAGATCGCCTCTGAGTAGGCGATATGTGACGGTGTAAAGCTGCAGTTTTTTGAGACGGCCTGCATAGAACATCTGTTTGAGGCCGGTAATCCTCATTGTGAGGTATTTTTGAGATGGTCTGCATAGAGCATCTGTTTGAGGCCGGTAATCCACATTATGAGGTATTTCTGCAGCCTTTCCGGTTGTTGTAGATGTCTTGTGAGGTACATACCAAAAGGGGCATTGTACTCTATAATGGGTCTAATGAGTGATGAGTAGAGGGGAACAATGACCTCTTTTTTCCTGGTTGAGAAACCTTTTGTGATGAGGTGGGCCACGTACAAGGATTTTCTGACTACTGTGGTGATGTGATTATCAAAGGAGAGACTACTGTCCACCTGTGTCCCAAGGTCTCATCACATTTCAGTGTTAAGTAGACTACCGCCTATGTGGTAGTTCATGGGTACAGAGTTTTTACCAAAAGGGATGACAATGCACTTTTTGGCATTGAGCTTGAGGCCATGGCTTTGACACCAGGCATCTGTCTCAGTGAGGCCCTTTTGTAAAGTGCATTTGTATACCTCTATTGCCCGTCAGCATGGGTGTCATGAAGTTTGCCACTTCTGTCTTAAGATACGTGCAGTTGGCTTTGGATAAATTTTTTACAGTGGTTTCCCTAATGGGGGGTGGAGGAGGGATGTGGATGTCTAGGGTAATTAGCTTGTGGTCATATCTGACCAACGAGGAATTGACCTCTGGTGTGGAGCACCAGTTGCCCATGTTGGTAATAACCAGGTCGAGGATATTGCTGCCCCTGGTGGGGGAGTGGATAAGTTGATCCAAGGCATTGGAATTTATGAATTCCAGAAAACGTTGAGCACAAGAGTTGGTACATGAGTAGTTTTCCCAGTTAATGGTGGGGTAGTTGAATTCCCCCATTATTAGGGTGTTAGGTTGTACCCTAATATTTTCCAATGTATCAAGAAATGAGGAGTGGGAATCATGGGGCATGGTGGGGGATCTGTAACAAGCTACAATTTGGATTGCAGTCTTGCCCAGAGTTAGTTGCACTTGGATAATCTCGGATGCATTATGCTGAGCAACTAGCCTGGAGGTGTGGATATCCTTAATGAATATGAACACTCCTCATCCTTTAGTGTTTCGGTCCAGGTTAGGTGGCCGAAAGGTGTGGTATGAATTATAGCCTGGTAATGCAGGGGTACTCTCTGGAGCCTTGAACCAGGTCACTGCACAGATGTCGATGTTCTCCATTTTAAGGAGTGTCTTGAGTGAGTGCATTTTGAGGTTTAGACTTCTAGCATTGAGTAGCAATACCCTCAGATTTTGCTTGCTTGTACCTGTTACGGTGGTGAATTTGTCATTTGAACCTTGCCTAAAAAAGGCACTGTAGGGGTAGCTAGAGCCTTAGCCAGTATCCGGAATCTCAGGGGTGACAGGTGCAGGCCATCTCTGGCAAAGCATTGTGGTTTGTCAATCATGTCATACCAGGCAGACAGATACTGGATCACCTTAGAATGACACCAGAAGCTTAGCCAATTGTTGAAGTCAATCATTTTGTCCTTGTACTGTGGTATCATTCTGTGTGATGGCAGGATGTTACTTAGGGCTAGGGTCATACCTGCTTGGGCTACAAGATCAGACAGCTCCTCCATGTCCCTTTTCATGTAGTCCAGGGAGGTATGTCTCAGCTCATTCACACCAACCTGGACAATGACAGAGTCATATTTGTACTTGTTGTGGAGTGACCTGAGTGCATGCATTATGTGGCGGACAGTAACTTTCTCCTTGTTTAACCTGGTGAGTGGAACATCAGTGTGCCTGACTATAGAATCACCTATGACTAGAGTGTTGGGTACGTTGTTATGCCTTATGGGCTGTGGTTGAGTGGCACACTGAGTTTGTGGGCTATGTATCATTTGGGTTGTGTTGGGGGGTGAGGTTGCTTGTGTTTCTGCTTTGGAGGTCCCTGTTGCTTGGGCAGGTTTTTACTGAAAGTCTCTGTGAATGTAGATGTGTGTTTTGTGTTTCTATGTGTGTGTCTTGGTGGTGTATGTTTTGAGGGACTATGTGATGAGTGTGGTGTGGTGCAAGTGTTTACTTTTTCCTCTTGACTGTCTAGTCCAGTCTTGGGTGAAGAGAGCTTTTCTTCCAGTTTGGCTATATAAGTGCATCTCTCACAGGTTGTAGTGTTGGGTGGTAGGAGGAGAGGATTGTCTGTGTACGTGAGGCAATTGTTGCATTGACCCAAGATGCCCTGATTCATCAGGTAGACAGGAGAAAACACCAGGAGCTGACCCTTAGACATGTCTGGATAGGTGCTTATTTGTTAAGTACTAGAAACTGTTTTCCTCTAGACAAGTGAGGAAAGTTGAGTGCTGTAGTAATTTGTATCTTATTTAGTGCTTACAACGAGTTCTGAACAAGTGCTGAGCTCAAAGAAACAGACTTGAGTGCTGAAACTAAAAAAACTGGCTAGTTCTAAGAAACAAAATTAAGCTAGAAAGTCTTGGGGGCTCAGAAGCCCACAAACAGTCCTGGACACAGCAAATCTGTGTCCAGACTAGACTACCCATAGGAAAGTCAGGGAACAAGCTTAGAAATGTGTATTTTTTTTAAGTGGAAAGAGAGAAAGGAGGAGCAGAAACTAAGTGGATTGGCCTTCTCAAATGTTCTCCCTGTATTAGGTAGAGTGAGGTAATAACACTAGACTAGGAGGAGTGTCTCAGATCAAATTTACAGTGGGGCAGGCAACTGCAAAGCCACCAACTAAACTGCAGAAATGTTTCTCACAGCAGAAAAGCAGCAGTGAGCCTTTAAATGAACGTTTAAACAGATAAAGGAGCCTCTAGAGAAAGCTTTTAACTGCAAACAAGTTATATGACACTCTCCTTGGCAAGAGATCAGAATCAAACAACCCAAACAGATGCTTAATAAAAGTGGACAATTTCCAGTTAATACCTCTCACACAGTAAAACTAGCTATAAAAGTATGCAGTAGACAAAGTGCTATAAATAACTCAAAAGAAAAATAAGCAAAAAAAAAAAAACAGGATACTTAATGTTATATATTATAGATCTGAGTTTGCTCAGTGTCCTGCCTTCGATTAGCTCAGTGTGAAATGGCAGAAACCCTCACAAACTTAACTTCTTGGGTAACAGAAAATTGAAACCTGAGACAACTTTAAAAAAAGCTCAAAAGAGGTACTTACTCTAAGTTGTAGTCCAGGTGACCCCAGTCAGCCAATGACCATAAATAATCTCCTCTCACTGAAATGCCTAATGGCTTTGGCTAAATCAAGATGTCCTTGAACATGTACTCAGACACACAGCCTCCACAAACTCTAGGCCCAAACACAAGCCAAAAAACATGTATGTCATTATTTAGTAACTTCACTCCTTACAACATCCCAGTGATATACCAGAAACACACAAATTTTATGAGAAACAGACCAAATATATGAGGCAAAAAATCTGGACATTCTGCAAAAATCTGGACAGTTGAGAGGTGTAAGGGAATCAGGGAAATTGCCCTTTCCCCACTGTAAAGTAATCTCAGAGTTGGTATATATAATTAGCAGGTGTGAAGGGTGCAGGAGGGGCTTAACCACCTACAAAAAACATGTTTTGGTTTTTCACTGTTTTGGCTTTCAATCTTTTTGGATTGACCATTAGCCATTCAAGATGGGAAGAAGGCATAGAACATCATTTTGTCTAAATGTAACTGAATACAAAGGATTTTTAGTGTAGTAAGCACGTACTTAACTACACAGAGTTGGCTAGCTAAGCTATTTTCTGTCAAGAAACATTATTCAAACCACCTCATGCTTTTAAATAGTCATGCAGCTGTAAGCATTATTAAATAAGTACAATAAAATTCTCAGTGCTATAGACATGCACAAAATACCTTAAAGCTTTAAGTATAAATACCGCTTACAGTACTTGCCAGACTATCTATTCAGCAGCTTTTGTTGAGTTAAATGTTATACCCATTTAAACTGACATATTCTTGAAGTTCAGCTAATGTGTGCCTTCACTTGTAATACTTGTCCATAAATGTCTTGTATAGTTGTGAGATATTTTATTATCAGTTTCATGACAGGTTCAGTAGCATTACATTACAGCTTCTTAGGCTAAAAGTGCATGTGGGTACAATTTCAGAAGGGAAAAAAACTGCTTCCATTTCCTCTGTAATTTTCCCAGTAGAAAATCATAATATTTTTTCCAGTGTTCCATCTTTAAATACAATATATAAGCTGTAGTTTCGCATATCATAAGTGAGTACTTTTAGCTTCATCAAAAATGCTAACAAAAAGAACAGCACAGTTGTCATGTGCATAGCTGCCAGTAAAAGTGTAACTGAATGTAACATTTATAGCTACTTCAGATATGTAATGTGTGAATAAAAGAGACAGATCCTGCACATCACACATTGTGCTGACACTTTGCATTGCCTGAAAGGTTATATATTTGAAAATAGCTTTCTCTTTTTATCAGCACATTTATCAGTCTCATCCTGTTGCAACATCATTTCAAAGGTCAGTTCAGGAAGGTCTATGTTTTATCATATAAAGACCACCACACTTCCTTTCTTAGCTAAACTGCAAGCTAGTACAAGTGGCTTTAAAAGTATTATCCATAATTGTGCCTTTTCATTAAAAAATAACTAATATGGTAAAGTAAGATTATATTTTGTTAGATCAAATTGTGCCAGTACATAAATATGTTATGAAGAATATTATTAGAACTACTATCAGGTTACATCTAAATGTAAAAAGCCACAAGCTCTCCAGCATCCAGCTCAGCGTTGTATTATGTATGCCAAAATCAGGAAGTTTCACCCAGGTACAGCTGAAGATTTTCATATGTTGCCCTATATAATAATTCTTACTAATGCAACTGGGTTATGAAACAAGACTTCACGTTTTTAGTAAATATAGGTATATTTACAGAAAGAGTTCCTGAACTATACCCAGATTACTTAAAGCATTTAAAAGAGATTTTTATAAATACAGCAAGAGAGTTGAATGTATATGGTGAGCATTTTTATCCAAAGACCATATATTTCAATGAGTAAATGATTAGTCGTCTGATTCAGGTGGCAAATATTCTTCATATTAGGTGTGATGCCAAGACCCACGTGCTGTAACAGAAACTATCCAACTTTCATATTACTACAGCAAGAAAAATTCAAGAATGTATGATGATATTGTATGTATGAAAATATGTTTAACACAGAAAAAAATATCACAAAAAAGACAGGCAAATCATAGATGTTTTGAAACATTCTGTGTAGGCAAACATACAACAGGTTGCATTTATTAAGAAGCACTGGAAAGCACATGATAACTCCGCATGTATACTTTTCTTTCTTGCCATTTTCAGTATTTTTCACTCTTCTTTTAATATAGGCTGATAGGTAGGTTCATAGGTAGGTACTAGGCTATCAGCCCAAGGGCTTAAGTAAGCCTAGCCAACAAGGTTCCCTGGCTTACGCCACCCAAGAAAGTTATTTTCCAGTGTCCCTGTCCAGCAGAGACACAGAAGTGATCCCCGGGGTGTATTTCCTATTTCCCATCCACTTATCAAGATTTTTCTTGAAGAGTGCTAATGAGGAACTTTGCTTGACATAGATGGGTAGCTTGTTCCAGAGTATGGGAAGTCTCTGGGACAGGAATCTATCCCTCCAGCATGTCCTGTTTATTATTACAAGGTTTAGGTCCCTAGAGCATGTAGCTCGGAGGGATTGGGATTTCTTTAGGTGTAGCATGTCCAACAGCTCTGGGTTTGACATAACTTTATATGTTAGGCAGAGATCACCTCAGAGTAGGTGATATGCTAAGGAGTAAAGCTGTTTTTTTTTGAGACGGTCAGTGTAGGGCATCTGCTTGAGGTCAGTAATCCTCTTTGTGTGGTACTTCTGTGGCCTTTCCAGCTGCTGCAGATGTCTTGTGAGGTACATTCCAAAAGGGGCGTTGTACTCTATAATGGGTCTAATGAGTGTCGAGTAGAGGGGAACAATGACCTCTTTTTTTCTACATGAGAACCCTTTTGAGATGAGGTGTGCCATGTAGAAGGATTTCCTGACTGCTGTGGTGATGTGATTATCAAAGGAGGGACTGCTGTCCACCTGGGTCCCAAGGTCTCTTATCACACATTCGGTGTTAAGTAAACTGCTGCCTATGTGGTAGTCCATGGATACAGAGTTTTTACCAAAGGGGATGACAATGGACTTTTTGGCATTGAGTTGAGGCCATAGCTCTGACACCAGGCATCTGTCTCAGTGAGGCCCTTCTGTAGGATGTCCACATCATTTGGGGACTCAACTATGGCTCCTAGTTTGCAGTCATCTGTGAACTTCTTTAGCCAAAGGTCTTCTGTGTTAGCCTGCACTTCAGAGAAGTAGATACCAAACAGGAGAGGACACAGGACTGAACCCTGTGGTACTCCACTTGTCATTGATTTGAAGTCAGATTTGGTGTCTGCAACTTTTACAGTGTGGGTTCTCTCAGTGAGCCAATTGGCAGCCCATCTTGTGACATTGGGATTTATACCTAGTTTAGTGAGTTTAGCTATAATTCCAGAATAGGGGATGGTGTTGAAAGCCTTGGCAATGTCAAGATAGGCTGTGTGAACCACCTTACCCTCGTCTACAGCTTTGGTGACTACCTGAAAGAAGTCAATGAGGTTCAGGAGGCATGATCTGCCTTTCACAAACCCAAACTGGGTGGGGTCCACAGTTTAGAGGTTACAAATGTCTTTGTTTATGAGTTCCATGATGATACATATGATGGTTTTTCAGCCTTTCCATAGGAATCCCAATTTTAAACTAAATAATCAGTTGATTGATCTTAGTAAATTCCCATTAATAGTTAATTTGACTCTGATTGATGTTTTTATAAATTTCATTTATCGGCTTCGCAAGTTAGGCAGGAATTGAATCTTCCTAAGAGTTATATGGTTGTCATGAGACAAATCAGAGAACTTGCTCTGAGTAATTTTGAAAACTTTAAACCGGTAGTTGGAATTGTGGATAAATGCTCTGAATTGTGGCAGGCTCTCCAACAGGAGGTCAAATTTATAACAACAACAAATAAATTAATTAAAGATTTAAAATTCCAGGATAAAATTCTGTTGTCAGGGTATTGGGTAAACAAAATGACAGTAGCAGATAATCAGGTATTAAAAGCAATTGATTTAACAATAAAATCGGTCTCTTTTCAAAAGTTGATGTATACGCAGTTGATGATTTGGAATAATGCTTATTATACTCGTCTTAGGTTACATAAATTTAATCCTAGGAATTCTCCAACTTGTCCATATTGCACAAATCAAATGGCGGATCTTCTTCATATGTTCTGGAGCTGCAAGTGTATATATAAACTTTGGAACTCTCTTAGAACACAACTACAAAAGATGGGTTATCAAAGTTCAACGTTATCATGGGAATTTATGATTCTACATATTCCTCCAAGAGAGCTCTCTAGGTCACAAACTATAATATGTATGAATATTTTTTTGCTGATGAAGTTATATATAGCTACAAATTGGTTAGAACCAGATAAGACATCATGGGATAATTTCAAGCTTGTGGCTATAAAGCATATATTAGCACATAAATTACTCCTGAAGCAAAGTAACAAAAATATTAATAATCCGAAAATATGGGAAAAGGTTTTTAACATTATATTAGCATAATACTGTTATTAGGAATATATTAAAGTTTGGATGTATATGTGGAGGAAACAATGTTTTGAAAATATGTATGATATGTATGGACGCAAAGTACTTCTACAAATGTTTTGGCTTTGTTTTTTTTCCCTGGTGTCTTCTTTTTTTGGAATAATGACGATTTTTATATAGAAGCATTTCATGTAGATATTGTATATAGTTTTGATAGTAATAGTAGTGAATTATGTGTGTGATTTTATTGTATTTTGAAAATATATATCAATAAAAATTTATTATGGAAAAAAAAAAAAAAAAAAAAAAAGATTTTAGTTTTCTTTTATGCCATATGGAATATTTCAACAGACTGACTCATAGAAAAGGATATGTCTGACTAGTGTAACCTTTCATACTCTGACTTTTGAGCTCTTGCATTCATGCTTCATTTGGATAAGCTTCAAATATTATTAGCAAAAAAGCTACCGAGTCCTATTGGGCAATTCCTGTTTCACACTGGTTTTCCTTTTCCATATAACTCAGATGCTTTAGATCCAGCTGTATAACATATATTTATGTTTTTTTCTTTTGTTTCCTTGTCATTTTTAATGCAGGTTACAGATGTTTATACATTTTAAGTCTCACTTTCATCCATAACACAGTATCAGAACTCATTGTTCTGTTTGCTTGGAGTAAAAATGTTCTGTGGTATTCCTGTACAGTGCAACAGTGAGTAAGACATCCCACCTCTAGCACCAAGTAGGCCCATTAATATTATGGTTATGGCAACCTTTTGTATATGATCATAGCAAATGTTTTGGAAATACTACAAAAGATAACGAGATTCATCTGGAAGGATGAGGAACATTTTATTGCTTGGCAAAATGATTTTACCAGGTGATGAAGGGTGTCTGTTTTTTCTGTATTTATAAGGATATCATAAAGCCACTCAACTAAAGTTATTGTATTGTATTCAAAACAGTAGTTACAATTCTGAATGGAAGTTAACGATTCTTAAGTGGGGAGGTTTCAGTCAAAATGTTGAAAATCTTAGTATTTGGTCATAGGAATTAAGCATAGAACAAGACAAAAAGCATATAGGGACTAAATGTAGACTTTTATTAAACATCATGAAAAAGAAGAAATATTTAACATGGAGGTTTGAACTGTGGCCTACTTGGTATGGTAAACTTCCTTTAAATGCCACTTTACTACAAAGATGGTGGAGTTCGGAGATGAATATACTGTAATGGGAACAGCTATAGGTGGGAGAGAACCGAACGGAGTGGACAGAATCTGTAGAGTAATAGTTTCTGGGAATGAAGGGTGCAATGATAAAGGGGAATGTATAAAATTCTTGAGGAAATTGAAAGAAGAAAATATAAAATACCTGAACTTAGTAAGATAACGGTGGAAGCAAGATAACTAGAAGTGTACAATAAGAGACTAATAATCAGAACATAAAAGGTAATAAGCAAGCAAATTCAGGGTTGGTAAAATGAAGCAATAAGGAATCAATAGAGGACAACTGGTATGAAATCTCTACAACACCCAAGTTAGTGACTAAGGCAAGGAAATTTAGAATATTTAACCAAAAAACGGAGGATGCAGAACAAACCAGTAAGCAGAAACAAAGCACCCTGAACCACTGCTAGGTAGGCACACAAATTTATTAAGCCGAACAGTTCACTCGAAAAAATAACGCTGAATCAAATCACCATACGTTTTCGTCCACAACTTCATCAGATTACACTAATACATTCAATTAACTGCTTTTATATACTCATCCAACTTTTAAAAACAGCCAATAAAAACAATCATTGTACATTGAATAAATTAATAAATTAACAAACATAAAATTCAAGTTGTGTTGCTCTATTGTAAATAGGAAACTTGTTAAGTACAGAAAAAATGTATGTATGTTAAGACATGTACCCAGTTTACACTGTTAATAAATATTTAAAATTTTTTAAAAATAGAAATAAAAGTAATTCAATTGTAAAACACCAGGGAGTAATAACATAAAATGCATTGAGTAACTGCCCTCTACTGACAAAGAGGATTATTACACTCTAATGTCACAATTTTGCTGATCTCATTTTAATACAGGGCAAGTGAGATCATGTCATTTAAACCAGGGAATTTACTGGCCTCCAACACTACTTGCCAGTATAATTCCCTGTATTCAACTAAAGTCTCCCACATACCGCCCCTGGGGTCCTTTGGCACAACCTCTAATATAAAAAACTGAAATTCAGCTTCAGGACAAGTTTTAGTGTGTTTGTACAGAGAATTTGTTTCACATTTTATACGAATATCATAGGTGTGGTCATAAATTCTCTGCTTTACCTTTCTTTCACTCTTGCCAATGTAAAAAGCATTACATTTTTTACATAACCCAACATAAATGATCCCTTTTGTGTTGCAATTCGCAAAGGTTTTTAAAGTTAAAATTTTGTTATTTCTGGCAGGTAAATTAATGGTATCCCCAGTAATCAAATAAGAACAGTAATTACAGGCACCACATTTGAATACACCAGCTTTTTTGTTTGTACCTGCTAACCTTGAATTCCCTTTACTACCTCTTTCAAAAATGTCCTTCAGGGTGTTCCCTTTCCTATAAATGTGTTTTATTTCACCCTGGAAAATGTGATTTAAGTCAGAAACTTTAGAAAAGTTAATCCACTCTTTGTCAAAGATTCTTTTAATCACACCTGCTTGTCCATCATATGTGGTAATGATACCTGATACGAATTCATTATTTAGCCCATCTGCTTTCTTGTTTGTGACTTGTTGAGTTGCACTACCTTCAATTTTACCCAATACAGGGGCAAACCTTCCCTTCCTCCCATCACTGACTTCTTTGGAAACTCTATCAATGAGCTCTTCCGGGTAACCTCTATTCAGGAACATGTTTCTCAGGTTTTTACATTCATTGCCATAACATGCATCATCAGAAGTCATTCTACACAAGCGCACAAATTGCCCTTTTATAACACTCCTTTTCTGGTGTGGGGGGTGCGAACTTGAGTAGTGCAGATAAGAATTAGAAAAGGTCTCTTTTCTATAAATTCTAGACTCAAAGCCATACTCAGTTTTGGATATGTTAACATCAAGGTATTTCAATTCATCAGTAGTGAATTTGTGAGTGAATTTTAAAAATTCTGTGGTACCGTTTAGGTATTCCACAAAACTACCAAATTCATCTTGAGTGCCTGCCCATAAAAAACACAAATCATCCAGAAATCTACCATACAACTTCCATGAACTACTATATTCTGAATTCAGTACAAACTTATTCTCCCAAAAAGACATTATAGTGTTTGCATAAGTGGGAGCACAATGTGCCCCCATCGCCACACCTTTAGTTTGTCGAAAATACTCGCCCTGAAAGAATATAAAATTGTTCTTTAGGACAATCTCCATTAATAACAAAACAGTTCTGAACTCATTGTGCCCTAGTAGTTTGGATTCAAGTAGCATTTCTTCGAACCATTCAAGGCCTACATCATGGGGTATACTTGTAAATAAGTCAATCACATCCAAGGTACCAAAACCTTTTGTTTCATTTGCAAGTGATTCGTTTAGTTTTCCTAAGAAATGCCAGGAATCTTTTAAAATAACATTGTTGTCACAAACAAGCTTTTTTATCTTCTGGTCAATGTACTTGGCCAAAGGTGCAGTGACCGAACCTTCGCTGACACTATCACTCTCAAAGGTGGGTCACTTTCATCTTTATGCACCTTTGGTATCCCAAATATGGAGGGTATTCTCGGTTTGTCTACATGCAAATATTTAAAAGTACTCATGTCAATAACTCCATCCATTAATAAGTCATTTAAAATAACATAAATTCGCTTGTAGGCAATGTTAATTTCATTCAAGGATATTCTGGTGTATTTGGTATTGTCATTTAATATGTCAAACATTTTGCTCTCATAATTAATGGCATCCATCAGCACAACCCCCCCACCCTTATCGGGCTTCATAATTCTTATATTCTTGTTCTCACTTAATGATTTCAAAGTTTTCAACTCTGGGTCCGTTAAATTAGACTGCACTTTGTGACAACTCAGAATTTTCCTAAGCTCATGTTCCAAGCTCAATTCAAAGTTTCTTAGCTGAGGGTGTGTTGGGGGATTAAAGGTGCTCTTACGTCGCAATTCTACATTGTTCATGTTGACACCATTTCCTTTAAAATATAATTCTAAATTTTTCTTCCTAATAAATAATTTAATGTCAATTAAAAGTTTAAAATATTTGTTTTCTCTCTGGGTATAAAACCAAAACCTTTTGTCAATAGTTCAAAATGACTACTGTTAATTGCTACATCTGTGTAATTAAAAATATTAAAATCATTATAACTGTATTTAGAACCACAGTTTGTAATTATTCCCAGACTGGTCGTCCTTTCCTGAGCTCCCCAGTTTCTGGTTTTGTAGTTTTGAATTGTAAGTAACAGGTTCCCTGTGCATAAGTCTCTCAGACCGCCTTAAAGGTGGAAATGCAGCATCATAATCATTCTCTAAAGGCAATTCATTGTCAGAAATGTCATTATTAGGTTCTCTGTAGTGATTAATGTCATAATTTCTAACATTTCTCACCCAATTCTTAGGCTTCGGTATTGTTTCTTTGTTTTGTATTCATTTAAATCTCTCTCAATCTTGTTTAATTTTCTGTTTTAACCTCCAAACATTTACTTTCTAAATTATTTAATAGTTTATGATATTTGCTTCTCTCTTCGTCCACTGTAAATAGTAAATCATGAGTAATGTCCTTGTTTACACATTCTACAGTTTCTTGCAACTTCTTTATTTCTACCTCATTGTTTTTAATGATGGCCCTCATTATATCAAAACCACAATTATCAAAAGCCTCTATTAATTCAAAATAAAACTCTGTACCTTCCACAACCTTGTTAGGGTATTTGCATACCCTAAGCCCTTTGGGCACAATTTTCTGTTCTAAACAATACTTTAAATAAGTGTTATCCATTTCTAACATTTTGCATTTATATAAAAAATAGTCCAGGTCATCAAGCTTTTGAGAAAAAGTTCCTTGTAGTTTATCATTAGTGTTGTTTTTGCTAGCAAAATCATAAACAACATTGAATAAGTCACTGAATTGTCTTTTTGTACCTGTAGAGTTAAAACTACCACCAGGGCCAAAACGAACTCCTTCACCCGTTTTTCTAACATTATTAGGCTGCTCAGATTGTCCATGGTCGGTTTCTTCAAGCAAAATCCGAGGGAAACCATCCAGACTGCTGGATCCTGCTCCATTTCGTCTTTCTACATCTCTGGAATCATTTTCCTCACCAACAGCCCGTCTCTCTTGCACCTCAACACTCCGATGCACTTCCTGGTTTCCTGGTTCCAATACAGTCGTCAATACCGAGGCCAATGATTGGCTGACTGGGGTCAAAAGCCCCACAAGTTGAGTGAGCTGTCCGATAAGCTTCCTGAGCTCACCGACTTCATTAGTCTTTGCTCCATTGCTTGCCACACTCCCAGCAGGTGATTCCATCCCAAAGTTACTAGTAACCAAAAAACGGAGGATGCAGAACAAACCAGTAAGCAGAAACAAAGCACCCTGAACCACTGCTAGGTAGGCACACAAATTTATTAAGCCGAACAGTTCACTCGAAAAAATAACGCTGAATCAAATCACCATACGTTTTCGTCCACAACTTCATCAGATTACACTAATACATTCAATTAACTGCTTTTATATACTCATCCAACTTTTAAAAACAGCCAATAAAAACAATCATTGTACATTGAATAAATTAATAAATTAACAAACATAAAATTCAAGTTGTGTTGCTCTATTGTAAATAGGAAACTTGTTAAGTACAGAAAAAATGTATGTATGTTAAGACATGTACCCAGTTTACACTGTTAATAAATATTTAAAATTTTTTAAAAATAGAAATAAAAGTAATTCAATTGTAAAACACCAGGGAGTAATAACATAAAATGCATTGAGTAACTGCCCTCTACTGACAAAGAGGATTATTACACTCTAATGTCACAATTTTGCTGATCTCATTTTTAATACAGGGGCAAGTGAGATCATGTCATTTAAACCAGGGAATTTACTGGCCTCCAACACTACTTGCCAGTATAATTCCCTGTATTCAACTAAAGTCTCCCACATACCGCCCCTGGGGTCCTTTGGCACAACCTCTAATATAAAAAACTGAAATTCAGCTTCAGGACAAGTTTTAGTGTGTTTGTACAGAGAATTTGTTTCACATTTTATACGAATATCACTGCTGGATCCTGCTCCAACTCAACTTGTGGGGCTTTTGACCCCAGTCAGCCAATCATTGGCCTCGGTATTGACGACTGTATTGGAACCAGGAAACCAGGAAGTGCATCGGAGTGTTGAGGTGCGAGAGAGACGGGCTGTTGGTGAGGAAAATGATTCCAGAGATGTAGAAAGACGAAATGGAGCAGGATCCAGCAGTCTGGATGGTTTCCCTCGGATTTTGCTTGAAGAAACTGACCATGGACAATCTGAGCAGCCTAATAATGTTAGAAAAACGGGTGAAGGAGTTTGTTTTGGCCCTGGTGGTAGTTTTAACTCTACAGGTACAAAAAGACAATTCAGTGACTTATTCAATGTTGTTTATGATTTTGCTAGCAAAAACAACACTAATGATAAACTACAAGGAACTTTTTCTCAAAAGCTTGATGACCTGGACTATTTTTTATATAAATGCAAAATGTTAGAAATGGATAACACTTATTTAAAGTATTGTTTAGAACAGAAAATTGTGCCCAAAGGGCTTAGGGTATGCAAATACCCTAACAAGGTTGTGGAAGGTACAGAGTTTTATTTTGAATTAATAGAGGCTTTTGATAATTGTGGTTTTGATATAATGAGGGCCATCATTAAAAACAATGAGGTAGAAATAAAGAAGTTGCAAGAAACTGTAGAATGTGTAAACAAGGACATTACTCATGATTTACTATTTACAGTGGACGAAGAGAGAAGCAAATATCATAAACTATTAAATAATTTAGAAAGTAAATGTTTGGAGGTTAAAAACAGAAAATTAAACAAGATTGAGAGAGATTTAAATGAATACAAAACAAAGAAACAATACCGAAGCCTAAGAATTGGGTGAGAAATGTTAGAAATTATGACATTAATCACTACAGAGAACCTAATAATGACATTTCTGACAATGAATTGCCTTTAGAGAATGATTATGATGCTGCATTTCCACCTTTAAGGCGGTCTGAGAGACTTATGCACAGGGAACCTGTTACTTACAATTCAAAAAACTACAAAACCAGAAACTGGGGAGCTCAGGAAAGGAGACGACCAGTCTGGGAATAATTACAAACTGTGGTTCTAAATACAGTTATAATGATTTTAATATTTTTAATTACACAGATGTAGCAATTAACAGTAGTCATTTTGAACTATTGACAAAAGGTTTTGGTTTTATACCCAGAGAGAAAACAAATATTTTAAACTTTTAATTGACATTAAATTATTTATTAGGAAGAAAAATTTAGAATTATATTTTAAAGGAAATGGTGTCAACATGAACAATGTAGAATTGCGACGTAAGAGCACCTTTAATCCCCAACACACCCTCAGCTAAGAAACTTTGAATTGAGCTTGGAACATGAGCTTAGGAAAATTCTGAGTTGTCACAAAGTGCAGTCTAATTTAACGGACCCAGAGTTGAAAACTTTGAAATCATTAAGTGAGAACAAGAATATAAGAATTATGAAGCCCGATAAGGGTGGGGGGGTTGTGCTGATGGATGCCATTAATTATGAGAGCAAAATGTTTGACATATTAAATGACAATACCAAATACACCAGAATATCCTTGAATGAAATTAACATTGCCTACAAGCGAATTTATGTTATTTTAAATGACTTATTAATGGATGGAGTTATTGACATGAGTACTTTTAAATATTTGCATGTAGACAAACCGAGAATACCCTCCATATTTGGGATACCAAAGGTGCATAAAGATGAAAGTGACCCACCTTTGAGAGTGATAGTGTCAGCCGAAGGTTCGGTCACTGCACCTTTGGCCAAGTACATTGACCAGAAGATAAAAAAGCTTGTTTGTGACAACAATGTTATTTTAAAAGATTCCTGGCATTTCTTAGGAAAACTAAACGAATCACTTGCAAATGAAACAAAAGGTTTTGGTACCTTGGATGTGATTGACTTATTTACAAGTATACCCCATGATGTAGGCCTTGAATGGTTCGAAGAAATGCTACTTGAATCCAAACTACTAGGGCACAATGAGTTCAGAACTGTTTTGTTATTAATGGAGATTGTCCTAAAGAACAATTTTATATTCTTTCAGGGCGAGTATTTTCGACAAACTAAAGGTGTGGCGATGGGGGCACATTGTGCTCCCACTTATGCAAACACTATAATGTCTTTTTGGGAGAATAAGTTTGTACTGAATTCAGAATATAGTAGTTCATGGAAGTTGTATGGTAGATTTCTGGACGATTTGTGTTTTTTATGGGCAGGCACTCAAGATGAATTTGGTAGTTTTGTGGAATACCTAAACGGTACCACAGAATTTTTAAAATTCACTCACAAATTCACTACTGATGAATTGAAATACCTTGATGTTAACATATCCAAAACTGAGTATGGCTTTGAGTCTAGAATTTATAGAAAAGAGACCTTTTCTAATTCTTATCTGCACTACTCAAGTTCGCACCCCCCACACCAGAAAAGGAGTGTTATAAAAGGGCAATTTGTGCGCTTGTGTAGAATGACTTCTGATGATGCATGTTATGGCAATGAATGTAAAAACCTGAGAAACATGTTCCTGAATAGAGGTTACCCGGAAGAGCTCATTGATAGAGTTTCCAAAGAAGTCAGTGATGGGAGGAAGGGAAGGTTTGCCCCTGTATTGGGTAAAATTGAAGGTAGTGCAACTCAACAAGTCACAAACAAGAAAGCAGATGGGCTAAATAATGAATTTGTATCAGGTATCATTACCACATATGATGGACAAGCAGGTGTGATTAAAAGAATCTTTGACAAAGAGTGGATTAACTTTTCTAAAGTTTCTGACTTAAATCACATTTTCCAGGGTGAAATAAAACACATTTATAGGAAAGGGAACACCCTGAAGGATATTTTTGAAAGAGGTAGTAAAGGGAATTCAAGGTTAGCAGGTACAAACAAAAAAGCTGGTGTATTCAAATGTGGTGCCTGTAATTACTGTTCTTATTTGATTACTGGGGATACCATTAATTTACCTGCCAGAAATAACAAAATTTTAACTTTAAAACCTTTAATTGCAACACAAAAGGGATCATTTATGTTGGGTTATGTAAAAAATGTAATGCTTTTTACATTAGCAAGAGTGAAAGAAAGGTAAAGCAGAGAATTTATGAGCACACCTATGATATTCGTATAAAATGTGAAACAAATTCTCTGTACAAACACACTAAAACTTGTCCTGAAGCTGAATTTCAGTTTTTTATATTAGAGGTTGTGCCAAAGGACCCCAGGGGCGGTATGTGGGAGACTTTAGTTGAATACAGGGAATTATACTGGCAAGTAGTGTTGGAGGCCAGTAAATTCCCTGGTTTAAATGACATGATCTCACTTGCCCCTGTATTAAAAATGAGATCAGCAAAATTGTGACATTAGAGTGTAATAATCCTCTTTGTCAGTAGAGGGCAGTTACTCAATGCATTTTATGTTATTACTCCCTGGTGTTTTACAATTGAATTACTTTTATTTCTATTTTTAAAAAATTTTAAATATTTATTAACAGTGTAAACTGGGTACATGTCTTAACATACATACATTTTTTCTGTACTTAACAAGTTTCCTATTTACAATAGAGCAACACAACTTGAATTTTATGTTTGTTAATTTATTAATTTATTCAATGTACAATGATTGTTTTTATTGGCTGTTTTTAAAAGTTGGATGAGTATATAAAAGCAGTTAATTGAATGTATTAGTGTAATCTGATGAAGTTGTGGACGAAAACGTATGGTGATTTGATTCAGCGTTATTTTTTCGAGTGAACTGTTCGGCTTAATAAATTTGTGTGCCTACCTAGCAGTGGTTCAGGGTGCTTTGTTTCTGCTTACTGGTTTGTTCTGCATCCTCCGTTTTTTGGTTACTAGTAACTTTGGGATGGAATCACCTGCTGGGAGTGTGGCAAGCAATGGAGCAAAGACTAATGAAGTCGGTGAGCTCAGGAAGCTTATCGGACAGCTCACTCAACTTGTGGGGCTTTTGACCCCAGTCAGCCAATCATTGGCCTCGGTATTGACGACTGTATTGGAACCAGGAAACCAGGAAGTGCATCGGAGTGTTGAGGTGCGAGAGAGACGGGCTGTTGGTGAGGAAAATGATTCCAGAGATGTAGAAAGACGAAATGGAGCAGGATCCAGCAGTCTGGATGGTTTCCCTCGGATTTTGCTTGAAGAAACCGACCATGGACAATCTGAGCAGCCTAATAATGTTAGAAAAACGGGTGAAGGAGTTCGTTTTGGCCCTGGTGGTAGTTTTAACTCTACAGGTACAAAAAGACAATTCAGTGACTTATTCAATGTTGTTTATGATTTTGCTAGCAAAAACAACACTAATGATAAACTACAAGGAACTTTTTCTCAAAAGCTTGATGACCTGGACTATTTTTATATAAATGCAAAATGTTAGAAATGGATAACACTTATTTAAAGTATTGTTTAGAACAGAAAATTGTGCCCAAAGGGCTTAGGGTATGCAAATACCCTAACAAGGTTGTGGAAGGTACAGAGTTTTATTTTGAATTAATAGAGGCTTTTGATAATTGTGGTTTTGATATAATGAGGGCCATCATTAAAAACAATGAGGTAGAAATAAAGAAGTTGCAAGAAACTGTAGAATGTGTAAACAAGGACATTACTCATGATTTACTATTTACAGTGGACGAAGAGAGAAGCAAATATCATAAACTATTAAATAATTTAGAAAGTAAATGTTTGGAGGTTAAAAACAGAAAATTAAACAAGATTGAGAGAGATTTAAATGAATACAAAACAAAGAAACAATACCGAAGCCTAAGAATTGGGTGAGAAATGTTAGAAATTATGACATTAATCACTACAGAGAACCTAATAATGACATTTCTGACAATGAATTGCCTTTAGAGAATGATTATGATGCTGCATTTCCACCTTTAAGGCGGTCTGAGAGACTTATGCACAGGGAACCTGTTACTTACAATTCAAAAAACTACAAAACCAGAAACTGGGGAGCTCAGGAAAGGAGACGACCAGTCTGGGAATAATTACAAACTGTGGTTCTAAATACAGTTATAATGATTTTAATATTTTTAATTACACAGATGTAGCAATTAACAGTAGTCATTTTGAACTATTGACAAAAGGTTTTGGTTTTATACCCAGAGAGAAAACAAATATTTTTAAACTTTTAATTGACATTAAATTATTTATTAGGAAGAAAAATTTAGAATTATATTTTAAAGGAAATGGTGTCAACATGAACAATGTAGAATTGCGACGTAAGAGCACCTTTAATCCCCAACACACCCTCAGCTAAGAAACTTTGAATTGAGCTTGGAACATGAGCTTAGGAAAATTCTGAGTTGTCACAAAGTGCAGTCTAATTTAACGGACCCAGAGTTGAAAACTTTGAAATCATTAAGTGAGAACAAGAATATAAGAATTATGAAGCCCGATAAGGGTGGGGGGGTTGTGCTGATGGATGCCATTAATTATGAGAGCAAAATGTTTGACATATTAAATGACAATACCAAATACACCAGAATATCCTTGAATGAAATTAACATTGCCTACAAGCGAATTTATGTTATTTTAAATGACTTATTAATGGATGGAGTTATTGACATGAGTACTTTTAAATATTTGCATGTAGACAAACCGAGAATACCCTCCATATTTGGGATACCAAAGGTGCATAAAGATGAAAGTGACCCACCTTTGAGAGTGATAGTGTCAGCCGAAGGTTCGGTCACTGCACCTTTGGCCAAGTACATTGACCAGAAGATAAAAAAGCTTGTTTGTGACAACAATGTTATTTTAAAAGATTCCTGGCATTTCTTAGGAAAACTAAACGAATCACTTGCAAATGAAACAAAAGGTTTTGGTACCTTGGATGTGATTGACTTATTTACAAGTATACCCCATGATGTAGGCCTTGAATGGTTCGAAGAAATGCTACTTGAATCCAAACTACTAGGGCACAATGAGTTCAGAACTGTTTTGTTATTAATGGAGATTGTCCTAAAGAACAATTTTATATTCTTTCAGGGCGAGTATTTTCGACAAACTAAAGGTGTGGCGATGGGGGCACATTGTGCTCCCACTTATGCAAACACTATAATGTCTTTTTGGGAGAATAAGTTTGTACTGAATTCAGAATATAGTAGTTCATGGAAGTTGTATGGTAGATTTCTGGACGATTTGTGTTTTTTATGGGCAGGCACTCAAGATGAATTTGGTAGTTTTGTGGAATACCTAAACGGTACCACAGAATTTTTAAAATTCACTCACAAATTCACTACTGATGAATTGAAATACCTTGATGTTAACATATCCAAAACTGAGTATGGCTTTGAGTCTAGAATTTATAGAAAAGAGACCTTTTCTAATTCTTATCTGCACTACTCAAGTTCGCACCCCCCACACCAGAAAAGGAGTGTTATAAAAGGGCAATTTGTGCGCTTGTGTAGAATGACTTCTGATGATGCATGTTATGGCAATGAATGTAAAAACCTGAGAAACATGTTCCTGAATAGAGGTTACCCGGAAGAGCTCATTGATAGAGTTTCCAAAGAAGTCAGTGATGGGAGGAAGGGAAGGTTTGCCCCTGTATTGGGTAAAATTGAAGGTAGTGCAACTCAACAAGTCACAAACAAGAAAGCAGATGGGCTAAATAATGAATTCGTATCAGGTATCATTACCACATATGATGGACAAGCAGGTGTGATTAAAAGAATCTTTGACAAAGAGTGGATTAACTTTTCTAAAGTTTCTGACTTAAATCACATTTTCCAGGGTGAAATAAAACACATTTATAGGAAAGGGAACACCCTGAAGGATATTTTTGAAAGAGGTAGTAAAGGGAATTCAAGGTTAGCAGGTACAAACAAAAAAGCTGGTGTATTCAAATGTGGTGCCTGTAATTACTGTTCTTATTTGATTACTGGGGATACCATTAATTTACCTGCCAGAAATAACAAAATTTTAACTTTAAAAACCTTTGCGAATTGCAACACAAAAGGGATCATTTATGTTGGGTTATGTAAAAATGTAATGCTTTTTACATTGGCAAGAGTGAAAGAAAGGTAAAGCAGAGAATTTATGAGCACACCTATGATATTCGTATAAAATGTGAAACAAATTCTCTGTACAAACACACTAAAACTTGTCCTGAAGCTGAATTTCAGTTTTTTATATTAGAGGTTGTGCCAAAGGACCCCAGGGGCGGTATGTGGGAGACTTTAGTTGAATACAGGGAATTATACTGGCAAGTAGTGTTGGAGGCCAGTAAATTCCCTGGTTTAAATGACATGATCTCACTTGCCCCTGTATTAAAAATGAGATCAGCAAAATTGTGACATTAGAGTGTAATAATCCTCTTTGTCAGTAGAGGGCAGTTACTCAATGCATTTTATGTTATTACTCCCTGGTGTTTTACAATTGAATTACTTTTATTTCTATTTTTAGAAAATTTTAAATATTTATTAACAGTGTAAACTGGGTACATGTCTTAACATACATACATTTTTTCTGTACTTAACAAGTTTCCTATTTACAATAGAGCAACACAACTTGAATTTTATGTTTGTTAATTTATTAATTTATTCAATGTACAATGATTGTTTTTATTGGCTGTTTTTAAAAGTTGGATGAGTATATAAAAGCAGTTAATTGAATGTATTAGTGTAATCTGATGAAGTTGTGGACGAAAACGTATGGTGATTTGATTCAGCGTTATTTTTTCGAGTGAACTGTTCGGCTTAATAAATTTGTGTGCCTACCTAGCAGTGGTTCAGGGTGCTTTGTTTCTGCTTACTGGTTTGTTCTGCATCCTCCGTTTTTTGGTTACTAGTAACTTTGGGATGGAATCACCTGCTGGGAGTGTGGCAAGCAATGGAGCAAAGACTAATGAAGTCGGTGAGCTCAGGAAGCTTATCGGACAGCTCACTCAACTTGTGGGGCTTTTGACCCCAGTCAGCCAATCATTGGCCTCAGTATTGACGACTGTATTGGAACCAGGAAACCAGGAAGTGCATCGGAGTGTTGAGGTGCGAGAGACGGGCTGTTGGTGAGGAAAATGATTCCAGAGATGTAGAAAGACGAAATGGAGCAGGATCCAGCAGTCTGGATGGTTTCCCTCGGATTTTGCTTGAAGAAACCGACCATGGACAATCTGAGCAGCCTAATAATGTTAGAAAAACGGGTGAAGGAGTTCGTTTTGGCCCTGGTGGTAGTTTTAACTCTACAGGTACAAAAAGACAATTCAGTGACTTATTCAATGTTGTTTATGATTTTGCTAGCAAAAACAACACTAATGATAAACTACAAGGAACTTTTTCTCAAAAGCTTGATGACCTGGACTATTTTTTATATAAATGCAAAATGTTAGAAATGGATAACACTTATTTAAAGTATTGTTTAGAACAGAAAATTGTGCCCAAAGGGCTTAGGGTATGCAAATACCCTAACAAGGTTGTGGAAGGTACAGAGTTTTATTTTGAATTAATAGAGGCTTTTGATAATTGTGGTTTTGATATAATGAGGGCCATCATTAAAAACAATGAGGTAGAAATAAAGAAGTTGCAAGAAACTGTAGAATGTGTAAACAAGGACATTACTCATGATTTACTATTTACAGTGGACGAAGAGAGAAGCAAATATCATAAACTATTAAATAATTTAGAAAGTAAATGTTTGGAGGTTAAAAACAGAAAATTAAACAAGATTGAGAGAGATTTAAATGAATACAAAACAAAGAAACAATACCCGAAGCCTAAGAATTGGGTGAGAAATGTTAGAAATTATGACATTAATCACTACAGAGAACCTAATAATGACATTTCTGACAATGAATTGCCTTTAGAGAATGATTATGATGCTGCATTTCCACCTTTAAGGCGGTCTGAGAGACTTATGCACAGGGAACCTGTTACTTACAATTCAAAAAACTACAAAACCAGAAACTGGGGAGCTCAGGAAAGGAGACGACCAGTCTGGGAATAATTACAAACTGTGGTTCTAAATACAGTTATAATGATTTTAATATTTTTAATTACACAGATGTAGCAATTAACAGTAGTCATTTTGAACTATTGACAAAAGGTTTTGGTTTTATACCCAGAGAGAAAACAAATATTTTTAAACTTTTAATTGACATTAAATTATTTATTAGGAAGAAAAATTTAGAATTATATTTTAAAGGAAATGGTGTCAACATGAACAATGTAGAATTGCGACGTAAGAGCACCTTTAATCCCCCAACACACCCTCAGCTAAGAAACTTTGAATTGAGCTTGGAACATGAGCTTAGGAAAATTCTGAGTTGTCACAAAGTGCAGTCTAATTTAACGGACCCAGAGTTGAAAACTTTGAAATCATTAAGTGAGAACAAGAATATAAGAATTATGAAGCCCGATAAGGGTGGGGGGGTTGTGCTGATGGATGCCATTAATTATGAGAGCAAAATGTTTGACATATTAAATGACAATACCAAATACACCAGAATATCCTTGAATGAAATTAACATTGCCTACAAGCGAATTTATGTTATTTTAAATGACTTATTAATGGATGGAGTTATTGACATGAGTACTTTTAAATATTTGCATGTAGACAAACCGAGAATACCCTCCATATTTGGGATACCAAAGGTGCATAAAGATGAAAGTGACCCACCTTTGAGAGTGATAGTGTCAGCCGAAGGTTTGGTCACTGCACCTTTGGCCAAGTACATTGACCAGAAGATAAAAAAGCTTGTTTGTGACAACAATGTTATTTTAAAAGATTCCTGGCATTTCTTAGGAAAACTAAACGAATCACTTGCAAATGAAACAAAAGGTTTTGGTACCTTGGATGTGATTGACTTATTTACAAGTATACCCCATGATGTAGGCCTTGAATGGTTCGAAGAAATGCTACTTGAATCCAAACTACTAGGGCACAATGAGTTCAGAACTGTTTTGTTATTAATGGAGATTGTCCTAAAGAACAATTTTATATTCTTTCAGGGCGAGTATTTTCGACAAACTAAAGGTGTGGCGATGGGGGCACATTGTGCTCCCACTTATGCAAACACTATAATGTCTTTTTGGGAGAATAAGTTTGTACTGAATTCAGAATATAGTAGTTCATGGAAGTTGTATGGTAGATTTCTGGACGATTTGTGTTTTTTATGGGCAGGCACTCAAGATGAATTTGGTAGTTTTGTGGAATACCTAAACGGTACCACAGAATTTTTAAAATTCACTCACAAATTCACTACTGATGAATTGAAATACCTTGATGTTAACATATCCAAAACTGAGTATGGCTTTGAGTCTAGAATTTATAGAAAAGAGACCTTTTCTAATTCTTATCTGCACTACTCAAGTTCGCACCCCACACCAGAAAAGGAGTGTTATAAAAGGGCAATTTGTGCGCTTGTGTAGAATGACTTCTGATGATGCATGTTATGGCAATGAATGTAAAAACCTGAGAAACATGTTCCTGAATAGAGGTTACCCGGAAGAGCTCATTGATAGAGTTTCCAAAGAAGTCAGTGATGGGAGGAAGGGAAGGTTTGCCCCTGTATTGGGTAAAATTGAAGGTAGTGCAACTCAACAAGTCACAAACAAGAAAGCAGATGGGCTAAATAATGAATTCGTATCAGGTATCATTACCACATATGATGGACAAGCAGGTGTGATTAAAAGAATCTTTGACAAAGAGTGGATTAACTTTTCTAAAGTTTCTGACTTAAATCACATTTTCCAGGGTGAAATAAAACACATTTATAGGAAAGGGAACACCCTGAAGGATATTTTTGAAAGAGGTAGTAAAGGGAATTCAAGGTTAGCAGGTACAAACAAAAAAGCTGGTGTATTCAAATGTGGTGCCTGTAATTACTGTTCTTATTTGATTACTGGGGATACCATTAATTTACCTGCCAGAAATAACAAAATTTTAACTTTAAAAACCTTTGCGAATTGCAACACAAAAGGGATCATTTATGTTGGGTTATGTAAAAAATGTAATGCTTTTTACATTGGCAAGAGTGAAAGAAAGGTAAAGCAGAGAATTTATGAGCACACCTATGATATTCGTATAAAATGTGAAACAAATTCTCTGTACAAACACACTAAAACTTGTCCTGAAGCTGAATTTCAGTTTTTTATATTAGAGGTTGTGCCAAAGGACCCCAGGGGCGGTATGTGGGAGACTTTAGTTGAATACAGGGAATTATACTGGCAAGTAGTGTTGGAGGCCAGTAAATTCCCTGGTTTAAATGACATGATCTCACTTGCCCCTGTATTAAAAATGAGATCAGCAAAATTGTGACATTAGAGTGTAATAATCCTCTTTGTCAGTAGAGGGCAGTTACTCAATGCATTTTATGTTATTACTCCCTGGTGTTTTACAATTGAATTACTTTTATTTCTATTTTTAAAAAATGTTAAATATTTATTAACAGTGTACACTGGGTACATGTCCTAACATACATACATTTTTCTGTACTTAACAAGTTTCCTATTTACAATAGAGCAACACAACTTGAATTTTATGTTTGTTAATTTATTAATTTATTGAATGTACAATGATTGTTTTTATTGGCTGTTTTTAAAAGTTGGATGAGTATATAAAAGCAGTTAATTGAATGTATTAGTGTAATCTGATGAAGTTGTGGACGAAAACGTATGGTGATTTGATTCAGCGTTATTTTTTCGAGTGAACTGTTCGGCTTAATAAATTTGTGTGCCTACCTAGCAGTGGTTCAGGGTGCTTTGTTTCTGCTTACTGGTTTGTTCTGCATCCTCCGTTTTTTGGTTAAATATTCTAAATTTCCTTGCCTTAGTCACTAACTTGGGTGTTGTAGAGATTTCATACCAGTTGTCCTCTATTGATTCCTTATTGCTTCATTTTACCAACCCTGAATTTGCTTGCTTATTACCTTTTATGTTCTGATTATTAGTCTCTTATTGTACACTTCTAGTTATCTTGCTTCCACCGTTATCTTACTAAGTTCAGGTATTTTATATTTTCTTCTTTCAATTTCCTCAAGAATTTTATACATTCCCCT